>NW_016159260.1:0-34114 GCF_001687245.7 Rhagoletis zephyria | reverse complement strand
TTTAAAGGCTCAAAATTGACCCCAAAATAAGGCAATGTTTACCGTTGTTTTTACGACAGAAACCGAATTGGTTATTTACAAAAATGAATCTGTCGACAGGTTTGGAATTTTATCTTTGAAACGCCACACTTTTCTTTGAAATCGCTTTATTAGCTCTCGTGCAATAAGCGTTTTTGTGAAGCTCTAAAAATTACAACTACAACATTTGAACATAGCCCCCATACCTTAAGGTAAGACGTATTCTACGTCAAAACGCTTTCATGCAGCAATATGATGACAGAGTGGTTAGGCTCTATTAATAAGCATACATATCCGGCACACTAATGCGGACGAGCTAATGAATCAAATTTCTAGTTCAGTACTAATTGTTTATCGCCAAAAACGAACCCGTCTGACAGTACCTAGATCCTGGCCAGTCTAACGAAACTATTTTATTTTACTCGAAAAGTCCATTTTTTCTAACAAAATATATGCTAAGCCCAAAATAAGATAAGTTCCAAAGAAGACAAAAACTTTTCACTAGAAACTGGTTCGGAATTATAGAAAAAGGCATACAGAGCGAAGTAGATTTCATCTGTCGAACTTGGAACATCGCAATGTTTAATTCGCCCATTGCTAACACGCAAAAGAGAATTAACGCTTACTAGTCATGGTTCTAAATTCTCTAGCGCCGCACCAGTTTGGTACTAGTGCATTCCTCTACAGGGTATGTATGTATGTACGTATTAAGGTTGACGGTGTCTTAGCTAATAAGATATTACTGTAAATCGCTAATGTCAGAAAACAATAATACATATTTTATGAGTACTCTGCTGCGAATAAATAGCACCTAAAAATTGCACAGCATATCTAAATACATATACGAACATTGCTTCGTTATGTGCTAGTAAATGAAATCGAAAGTTAGCGGCTATTGAACCTTGATGAGAATTACGAGCAAATTGTTTTGCTCGAAGACAACCAGCTACGCAAATAATAATTGGTGAGTGGCAGAATTGATTGGCGCATGCGAAACCACGTTTTTAATGGAATACTTTTAATTTACATATTTATACGCATGCAGTTTTCAAATATAAAAATATTGCCTTGTTTGGAAACATAAAAAATATTAGATATGTTAATAATAGAAAATCATAAAATATGTATGTATCTTGGACTGAATTTTATAGCTAAAGCTTCGATATAACGCTTTTCGAAATCGAATAAAAAATTAAATTAGTTCGCGGAACGCCCTACACTCAATCAGCTATGTTGCTCACCGATTGGCAGTCGATTTTTCTTTTGCCGCACAATTTTTTATTTTTTTTTTTGCTCTTTGACTATTGACTGACGAAAAAGCCAAAAAGCATTATTAAAGCTTCAACAAAAAAAGTAAAACATTTTGTAAGTATAATTTTAATTTGGAATTTTGACCTTGCACCGCTACATTGCCTGGTGGTTTGGTTGATTTATCTACAAATTTATGCAAATAATTTTTGCAAATGATTGCAGTTTTTTTTTTTTTTGCTGAATATGGTAATTATATTCATGATTTAAAAGAAATAAATAACTTTTAATGTGAAAGATTATTTTGTATTTTATGCACATGGTCGGAAAAATCGTACTTATTTTTTTTTTTTATAGAACTAACCTTTTAATTAGCTGCATATATATATGATGGAGGAATGTATAGGAGCATAATTATACTCGATAAATTTTACATTTTCCAAACATTTTAAAAGACCCATCGCTACTAATATAATAAGAGGATTCACCTTGATTCCATTATCAAAAAAAACGAAGAGCAGAAATTAAAAAGAAAATGAGGAGTGTACTTCCGTACTAAAAAGAAAATGAAGTGAGTCCTGGATAAACTTTATATTTAAAAATTTTTAGTACTTTATTTCAGTAATATTTAATACTTTTTTACAAATGGAAAACATTTCAGATTCCAGATACCCAGCTGGCAAAATTGCCAGGAATCTGTTAGATATCCGTCAGACTCGTCGGCAAAAAAGTCTGAAATATTTGATTTTGGGCCGATATCGGCCAGAGAAGCGTGTGGAGAGGTTGACAGGAAGTCTAACCGACACGTCGTGGGAAATTCTGACCTAATAACCGACGATTCTGACGGATATCTAACAGATGTCTGACTAGAAAATCATGGGAAACAAGAATAACCTGACGTGTATGTCCGGAATAGGACTTAATTTGGTCAGATATGTAGGATAAGGAAATAAATAAAATTCAAATGTGCTTGCTGGGTATTTACTGATATATGCATGTATATTTACGTGGTCTACAAGGTATTGCAAGTGTCGCATTATCTTATGTCGTAAAATTTTTAACGGTTAAATAGGTGTTTAAAGGACGTGCAACTTCAACTTAGCCATTTAAAGTTTACGACATGCAACAATACGATATTCATTTGAATTTATACGTATGTATGTATGTATATCACAGTCGGAACGATATGAAATAAAAATATTATCAAATACTTGCTATAAAGGTGGCTGTAATAGTAGAGTGAATAGAGATTTGTATTGCAACTGTTTCGGTACAAGGTTCAATTCTGGTCCCTGCACATTAATAAATTAAAAAGAAAATATCTCTAAAAGCTATAGGCCCTGCGTGCCTTTTTATCATGGACAAGCTTCTCATAAAAACAATTTTGCGGTACTAAACTTTAGCTCCCTTCATTTAAAAAAAAAACATCAAGACGCGCAATACAGAAAAGAGGATAAACATGGCAACACATGTAGCTGTATAGGTAAGCGCCAAATATTTGCTTTTACAACGGATAACAACCTCTGCTCTATTCGCTTTTTTTTTAATATTTTCTATAAAAAATTAGTATAAAAATCTCTAATAAATTATTCAAGCCATACAAATTCACTCAACCTGATATGCTATGTACATTAATGATATTTATCAATAAATAAATATGTCTACACATAATAAATGCAGATGACAAATTGCCATAAAAATATCTGTATATTTCATTAATAAAGATTTAAACATACATATCTTTCGACCCCGTTCGCGCTGCCTCACTTAATGTTGTTAGTCCAATATACAAGTAAAGAGTGCTTATGTTTATGTATAGCTCAACGAAAGACTTAAGCAACAAACTTGAACTCACCTGCACTTTACTATGCGGCGCTTCTTATTGCTGCAGTAACTGTTGTGCTTCTATTTTTTTCTTTACTATTTGTGTTTTTTTTCGTATTGCCTAAAAATCCAACGAAAAACTCAAAAAAACAGCACCTGCATGCAAGGCAGCAGCAGCGGCCACAGCGAAGATAAAGTAAAAAAAAAAACCAAACGAAGCGACGAGCGATTGAGTGAAGAAGGCACGTGCGCGCGATCAGCTAAGTAGTTTAGCAGGCAGCAGCAGCAGCAGTGGCAAAGGGAGCGGGCATTGGTGTAGAGGCGGCGGCACGTGATTTGATGTTGTTTTGGTTGGGTTTTCTGGTTTTTAGTTTTTTGTTTTTCTTGCAGGTTTTTTTGGCTTTTTCTCGTTTTGTGTTTATTTGTCAATTTTTGCACTCAACCTTTTGTTACACTTTTATACATTATTTGCTATACGTTATTTAGATTTCACTTCACATGACAATAACTTTCGCAAGCATTTTTTTTTTGCAGCAGTTTGGAACGTTTTTTTTTTGTTTTGAAATTTTCACAAGCCCTCTAGCAATTGTATGTTTAAATATTTTCTGGCAAATGAATGGAATTTGCGCTCAAGTTTGCAGATACTTTTGTAGAGTTGTAGTCAATTTTTATTTAATTTTTTTTTTTTTGGAAATCTTTTTCGTATCTTCGTTTTTCTTCTTTTACTGTCTTTTGTTTTAGGTTCCCGCTTTACATTTTTTCTTTTGAGTTTTTCATATTATTCGCTTTTTGTTTAAGTCCCTTTTCTCTATGCTTTGCAAAAACTATTTTTTTTTGGCGTGACAAAATCTTGATCGCAACTTAGCTTAGTCACTTGGCAGCGCTGTCAAATTGTTGCTTACGTATGCACATAGTTTTAGTTAGCCAGAAAGCAACAAAAACTTGCGACTTGTTCGTTAATAGTTTGTGTACTTGGTTTACTTACATTGAAGGCGCTGCACTGCAATTTGCAATTCGAATACTTTTGTCCTCTTTTTTAACTGCGCACTGTTGTTTCTGCACTATTTTACTTTTCTGCAGTAAACATTCGTGCTACTCGTACATACAAAAAAAAAAACAATGGCCGCTGACACACGCCAAGAGTCAAACAAAAATTGCTGCAAATTTTTTGGTTTCAAAATACATCGAAAAGAAAAAGTTCAAATTAAATGCTCAAGTTAAAGAGAGTGCCAACAGAGCAATGAAGCAAACAAAGAAAAAAAAGTAAAAAGTGTAATTGTAGAAGGTGCGACACAACAATTGAGGGTTATTGCTGTTGTTGCTGCATTAAATTGTTGGTTTTTAAACAGTAAACATTTTTTTTATTATTTTCTTTATTTGTGGTTGATTTCTGGCTTTTATTTATATATCTAAATATATTTCACTGTTTGTTTTTGCGTGTTTTCCTGATTGCTAGTCCCCTCCGCTAGTCGTCACCTTAAGTAGAGCAGCTCTACTTTGGTTTTATTTTACACAGTTTGCTTCATCTACACTCATTGATTTGCAATGCTTTTGATAGAACGAATTTGCTCGTTTTTTTTTTTTAAGTTTTTCTTGCTCTTTCTTCTTTCTATGCTATATTAAAACCACTCAATATAAAAAAAAATTATATAATCAATAAGGCATCATTTCGGCTTTGCAACTTTTTTCTTTTTTGGACGAGGGCGAATAAGAATGTAGTAAAAAAATAATAATAAAGATTTTTAAAACTCTAGCGGCATAGATTTAATCCACATTTAAAACTTTGTAGAGAAATTAAAAAACAAAACCGCAAGCCTTCACGGAATATTATAACTTTTAAATCAGAATTTTTAGAAAAATTTTTAGTATGTATTAAATGGTGTACATTAAAGTGTAAATTTCAAGCAGCTAAGAATTCTCGTTGATTTTTGATAATTTTTCAGGTCTCGGTGCTACGGTTCTTGAAACTTTCACTTTAAATTGTCTAAAAGATTCTGATTAAAAAGTCTGAAATTGTGATAAAAGCTTTTTCTATTTTTTCCAAATATTTTTTTTACAAACTTTGAGATGTGGATTTGAATAGTGTTGGTTAAATAATGAGCTATACTTTTGCAAAAGATTAATAAACATTATTTACATTTTTTCAGTAATATATAGCGCTTGTCATAGCTATACGGCGCGCATATTGTGACAAGTTTTGACAATTCATTTTTTATTATTTAATTATAATTCTTTTTTTATAAAAAATTAAATCATTCTATAGGCTAAACCATAAACATCCACGATTTAAACTTTATGCTAAAATAAAAAACATCAATAATATTTCACTAAAATTTCAAACTTTTTAATCATAATCAGAAAGAAAAAATAGCCCATTCAATTATACTATAATTTGGTGTGTAAGTGCGCCTCTTAAGCGGCAAAGAAGCATCGTTGATATTTTGTAATTTTTTGTTGACGGTTTAACTCATTTTCTTCCATACGGAATATGTATGTTCGACAATATTTTTGAATTTACGAAAATGCAAAAAATGTTTGAAATTTTGATGAAATCTTTTGGATTTTATAATTTTTTATTTTTGTATGAAGTTTGCGTTTAAACGGTTTTTGTTATAAAATACACTATATTAAAAAAATTATAATTAAAACTAGCTTATAAAAAATATACTCTTCAAACTTGTCATTGTATGGGCGTTACATAGTTATGAGCAGCACTATATCTTGTGTGCGATAAATACTCATCCTCTAGTTACACAAATTTTGTACAATATGCAGTTTTTTACCCTGTTTAGTTTTGAACTACATCCGATTTTTTAACTTCTTTGAGCAAATAAAATGTTCCACCTTTCACAGGCGAAGAAATGGGTTCAATTTTTTATTTAAGTTTTGCTTTAACAGCTTTATTCATATTTTTCGGAATCAAAAACAAGCAAGCAATATTGGCTTATATTTTGTTTAGGTTGTGTTATTATGCGATTCGACTCAAGCAATCATGTGAGCACATTTGACGTTTAGAACAAGAATTAACAAACTGTGTTCGCGAAAAATTTTGGGAAAATTGTTGGCCTGGCAGTGTAAACATAAAAAAAATTAACAAAATGGTGACACATCACGATCATTAACGCCCCTATGCTTAACGCATCGCTCTATAAAATCCATTCCTGCAGTAATTTTTGTACCCGGTAGTAAGCAACTGCTTACAAGCCCAAAAGGGGCTCTGTAGGGGTGGTAGATTTATGATAGCCAATGGCCAATCACGCCTACCCACACCCTGGATAAATTTCAAGTTATTCCACAGCAGCCTACGGCAGCTAGGGCACGACCACTCCAATGGAGTCCCACAATAAATGAATGATGAAAACTCATGAGTTTGAGTTGATGAGTTTTCATCATTCATTTGAAGTGAAAATTCTTTGCACTTGGTTGGGTGTAAATGCAAACATCGATGTAGCGAAAAAAGGGAAATGATCGTTGGGGGCTAATTTCAAACCCCAATGAAATGAAAAAGCGGCAGAGGAAGGGTGGGGATAGCGGCGGTGGTTAGGTTAGAATCAGATTAAGATTAAGATTAAGATTTAGACTTTAAGATTGAGATTAGGATTAAAACTAAGATTACGATTAACGTTGAAAATAAAATTTAAATTAACATTGAGATTAAGATTGGGATTTGGGATTAAAGATAAGATTAAAAGTAAGAATAATATTTAGATGAAGATTAAAATTAAGATCAAGAATAATTAGCTGCTCAGAAATGCCGTTTAGAAATGAGCCACCCGCCGCTCAGCCGCCTATTGCGTGCCCAGGGCATTTGGATATTCTATGGCCCTTCAGTAGAGCTACATATGAAACTCGAGGTGTTTGTTGAATTTTTCACGAAACTACTATGTTTTCAAAAGTCGTGGAAATTCGCAAATCATTCGATTTAAATATAATTTATACTTATCTGTCTTATAAAATCATGGTTTTATTTTTATAAAAAAAAATTGAGTTTAATAAAGTTTTATACATTTAAAAACAAAACCCTTCGATCAGGCAAAATATGAACTATTTAACTGATAATTTTATTTTCAATAATTTCCTTTCACACTATGGGTATTCATTGAAATGCGTAAATACCTCGCAACCGCGTAAACGTCTTAAATAAACCGAATTTCCACACAAAATGAAGTAAGTTTACGAGGTTTACATTAATACGAGGTATTTACGCGTTAAGAAGATATGCCCTATTATTATTCAAAAATTTAATTCTGCAAAAAGCAGTCAGTTTTAGTTATGAGAATTTTTTACATAAAAATTTTCTCAAGCTCATAAAAAAATTATTAAAAAAAAACTGTTACTTGTCCATAAATAACAATAATAAACTACAGATTTTTTATTCGATTGATTTCAGGTGCACTCGTACACCTATATTCTAATAGTTCATTTCAAAATAATAATTTATCGCTTTAGTTTTTCTAAGGAATTAAAAATCTGTTAATAAGAAAATATTTGAAATATTGGTTTTGGGTGCTAATGACTTCACCTGGTCTCTAATCAATCCTGATTCAGAAGGCTTTAACTGTAGGCTTTCTTTGTATTTTTTATAAAAAAAAAATAACTGAACCTGTTAAGATTTTCTCAAATTAAACAGATTCTCAATTTCCATATGTGCATCTTTCGGGTAAAACAAAAATTTGGAGAAATCCTAAAGCTCTATTTTTTTCCGTGCTGAACAAATAAAAAAGAGGGGTTTTCGTTTTAGTATCGGCTAAAATTTTTTTACAACAACAATTTGGTTGCAATAGAAATTATATTAATACTGAATAGAATAAGCTTTAAATCATATAAAATTTTCGTAGCCAAGTCAAGTTTTTGCTTCATATAGCGTTGCTTTGAGATCGGTAACTTATGAAACGTACAGAATTAAGCCTTTTAATCAACGAATTTGGTGGTTTCAGTTTTCAAAATATGTATTAAGAAATTAGCAATTTCGTTCCTCAACAAAAACAACGCGTTGTATCAATACTGGTATCGAGTCAGTTTCCTTCGGTAATAACAGAAATTATGGAAAGGGCTCTAGATCCCTGACAAATTTGTCTCTTAGCGAAAACCCTTATCTATGCTTTTTATAAATAAAACAAAATTACCTAATTTCAATAAACCAAAGTTCCGATTAACGGAACTGAATCAGTCAAGCAAGGTAAAATACCTTGTAGTTATTCTGGAATCCAAACTTAATTTGAAATAAACGTTGAAGAGCGTTCATTCAAGGAAGGCCTCGGTGGCTTCACTGCAGGATTTTATAATTCGAAACCTAAGCAGAGGTGGAACCTTACAAGAATTACCCGAGAGCTTTAGGTCTTCTACGGCCAGCTAAAGATTTTTAGTAATGAGCAAAGAAAGTACCTACAAACTGACGGCAGTACGGCCGATTGCGGTATATGTCGAAAGCATTGGCTTACGTTTCGATAGGTTCTGTCACAGCTGCGAGAGCTCGGGCTTAAAAAAGACTGTGGAACACTTTTTTTGCGAGTGCCCAATTTTCACCGGGAGGAGGCTAAAAACACTCGGCAAGTCATTACCGCAGAATATTTCAGAGTGCAGCCGTCTCTGACTGTATGACGTTCGTAAATTCATTAAATCCACCAAATGGCTGTAGGTTACACGAGTTGTGGAATAAGAATGGCAAAACTAGCTTATTTCTTGTTGCTTGTCAACAGGGGGACAATCCATTAAGAAAAAAAAAACTATTTGATTTTTGACTAGTCAAATTTTATTGGTAAAGCTGCGCGAGTCAAGAAGTTGGGAATTCCTTTACAAGTAAACAACTCAAATTTGTTTTAAAAATTAATTGATATTCTTAAATAACTCATATTTCTGTTTACCTTTTGCTATTTTTATTCAGCTTTATCTGTTTTTAATGAATTTATAACCGGAATGCGAACCTACCAGTCATCATCCATTTCGTAGAACAAAAGACTTAAGTCACGAACTTGTTTTAGGCAAACAAACTTATGTACAAATGTACCTGCATACGTATGTATAACCAATAAGAAGATTCTTCATTATTTCTTATTCTGGCACTGAGTTTGTTTACTTTCATTTTCCGTTATGACCAGTTTTGATTTTACTAAAATACAAATTTGCATTTCTTGGACCAAAATGCTAGTTACCGAAAACACCGAAAACACGATGACTAAAAGAATAGGAATAACTATTAAAAGCTATGTAAATATTTATTTACTTTTTTTAGTGAGTAGTTAGAGTAGATAGAAATATTAAAATTTATATTTTTTAAGAAAGTAGCGTATTGAACTTTGAATGCATCACAATTTAATGCGAAAGAAAAATAAGTTTTCCACGTAAATTTTTAGGGGATAAATTCGTCAGCCGGTGTTTAAATAATTATTACAGCTCTATAAAAAAATGGAATGCAACTAAGTGCAGCAGCAAAACAGCCACACCTGTATTTTTGTTATACAATTCACTTAATCACTTTTAATATTTTACTGTTTATTTCTTTTTTTCGAAAGTCCCGTTCTTTATAATTTATTTGCATATGTTCAATATAACAAATTTCTTATTCGTTATAACACCACCGAAATTAGTTTATTAACTAGAAAAGTTCACTTTTCGAAAAATAGTGCATATTTTACTCAAATAAATATTGCACTATAATAATCGCACGACATTCAACGGCAACTGTTCGCTTTATTTTTGTAAAACTCAGCGTTCGAATTATGTTTTTGACTTTAGCACAGGCAAGCGTAGAACATTGCGCTGGTGCTGACAGACAATTGTTTACTGGCGTTGATAAGTTACGGCGAGCGCGATATTAACTTGAAAATACCAAATTTGCGCAGCTGACAGCGAACTGCAGGGAGAATTACATTAAACTGTTTGTGAGTAGTATTTAGTAGCAACTGGCTGGCTGGCTGGCTGGTTGGCTCAGCAAACAAGGCGCAATCTGCCAAATAGCAAATGTCTATTGTCGAATGAGCGAGGCTTACAAAGTGAGCTTAGTTTGAGAGCAACACGAGCGAGAGCTGCCACTTGTACGAGTACATATGGCTAGTGAGTGGAGTACGCGCTATGAAGTTCTTAAAGCGCACATAGTAGTTCAATTGAGAAACTGGTTTACAACAGCAACAATCAACAACAAAAAATGCAATATTTATATGCAATGTAGCAATGTAATTCTGTAAATATGTGTAACACTAACCAAATTGTGTGCAACTGAAATCAAAGAGCAGTAACAAAAATTTAGATTGAGAAAACAAAAATGGTAATACATAAATAGCCGCTGATAGGTGATCGGCAATGGTTGGAATTGCGACAATTGTGAACGAGTGAAGTGTCACGAGGCAACGTGGTACAGCGGAATGAATTGAACTACAAGACTTACGAATATTATTGGGAATATTTCTTATTTTAAATTAATTTTTATTTTTATTTTATTTCTGTCTTGCTCTCTGTGACTTTATTAGGATCGAAAATTTTAAAACTGAATGAAAACGAAACATATCGATGGAATGTAACGGAAAAAAATATTATAAAAAAAAATAATTTTCGACCGAAAAAAATTTAAATCATAATTTGGTGATAAAATATGATCGAATAACAAACTTTAACGTTAAATAAAATTACGATAATTTTAGATCTGAAAAAAAAATCAAAACAGAAACAAAAAAATCGATAGCATATAATTGAAAAATATTTAGTTTAATTATAATGATTTTTTTGTCTTGGAAAAAATTATAAATCAATCATAAAATATGATTGAAAATATAGAAAACCAATTTTAGCGATTAAATAATGATTTTTATTATAAAAATTTAAACCGTAACTGGCAAGAATATTGTTTCTTTCGGTTTTAGATATAAATAATAAATTTTCATGATTTCACTGAATAAAATAAAATCATAAATATACAAAAAGAGATCGAAAAGGATTAATTTTTTTAGAACAGAAAAAACGCATTAAATATTCTATTTTTGAACTTAAAATCTGATTGCTACATGGAAAACCATGCAAAAATATTTATAAAGCTTAGTCAAATATCGGTTGAAATTACATTTTATTAAACAATCCATACATTTTACGTCTAAATTTGTATTCTTCTACTTTGCATATTTCATTAAACCACTGTGCCACTGTGCAAACCATGAAGCCATAAAGCAACACCGAATCGGATAAAAATAATAACAATAAAAAAAGAGAGCGGCTAACAAGCGCACATTGTCAATGACGTAATACGCAACCGCCAACCGCCAACCGCCAACCGCCAACCGCAAGCCGCATAAAGCTGCGGCAGCTTCGATTGCAACAAACTGCTTCAACGACCAGCTAACGATCAGTAGTCAAGTGAGGCGCGCCGGAAACATGTTAACAACGTCATCGTTTTGGCAACAATGTAGAGCAAATTGAGCGCAAAGCAATTGAGAATGGAGCGCTCTGGAGAACTAATATAGAGTGGAGCAGACGAAACAGCCGAGAGCAACTCACCATTTTGCTTTAATTGCGCGCTTCCAGTAGCGAAATCTCAATTTTCAAACAACAGTTTGGCAACAACTGTAGCGCCTGTAGTAATTTTGTGCGCTTGTTGATGAGCTAATGAAAATTCATTCACAATTTTTACGCTTTGTTGCTTTCGTACTGATGCTGCTGCTCTTCCTCGCCATGCGATGCTTATCAATGTGAATTGGAAGTGAGTTTGTTGAGCACAAATAAATTTATTCACAAAAAATTTAAATGTTGGTTGGTCTTAGATACAAATCGCTTAGTGACGTTCTAAGGTTCTAAGCTTTTGAGCGTAGAGGTCATTTCCGGTCAGACATTTTTTTTTATAAGTTTTAGCAAATTCAAGTGCATAACGAATAAGATTTATTGTAAAAAAGTCAAAGAGTAGTGGTTTTGGTTGATTTTGATCCAATTATTTTTACAGTCGAGCGCATCACTTGTGTACAAGCGTATTTATTACTATTTTGCTTAGGCTTTAAGAGGCCAAACCTATGGAATTATTAAGCGTATAACTGTTGAAAAGTTTCAAAGTTTTAGTGATCTTTTAAGGTTCTAAATTTAGAATTATACGGTTTTTAGAGAAAATAAAAATAAGGTTAATGAAGATAGATTACGAATTTCGGAAAGCCTTGGGCTGTTGCGCTATTACGTGCATACATATCAGACCAAGTCTAAAATGCGACTGGAAAGTGACTTAGTTTTAGTACTTGATATAGTTATGATCCCCAATTTGCATAATACTGAAATGACTTATAATCAATATATATTCTTACCGTTTCGGACGTTGTGATTGCTCATAGAAATTATATTGATCTCAAGAAAAAGAAGAAATCATTTCCTTGCGTGTTATTCCTATGGGAAAAATAAACGACCCAGGCGGCACACAGTGTACGATTTGGGAGTGTCGATAGACAAAATCGTAAATCTATCGATAGAAACAGGAGAAAAATTTGGATAAATATGGGTTCGAAGTGGAAAAATAGTGCCATTATTTAATCAACCCCCAAAAAATTTTTTTTAAAATTAACTTTCGCAAAAAAATTAATATTTTGCGGCTAGCCGGAACAAAAAAAAAAATTTGGTTTTTGGTTTTATGGACTTTTCTTGTAGTTTATGTCAGACAAATTATTTTCATTTAATATTCCCATGATTCTCTTCGTTGCCTCGTTCCTGCAGTGATCAGCCCCGGCCCTATTTGATTGCTATGTTATTTTCTGATAAAATTTTTTGGCCGCATTCCTGCCATATCAGTTGCTTTAAGGTTTGTTTTTCATACTTTGTCTACAACAGCTACTTTTTGTCATACTATTTTATCATTTTTGTTAAAATGTAGCTTTGAAATAATTGCAATATTTACCAAACCCAGAACGTAAAATTATTTAATTATAGTAGCGTAATGAAGCATTTAAAAATCAGTTAGTCCAAATAAGAACGACAAACAAATGCAATGAGTCAAAACGAAAAATCCGGCACCTCAAATCAGAATAATCGAGCCGATTGTAACACACAACACCAGCAATTATTTATTCATGTTGCTATACGTACACACTTGCTGGTTTTATGTTTCCTTAGGCTTTGGATTTACTTGCATAAATATTGAGTATTAAATAGTAGTATCTTATGCTTTCATAAGCTTTGTTTTCAGCGCATTTTAACACCTTCTAAAGTCACCATGACAGCAGGTGGTGGTGGCGTTGAGGCGCCGTGGGTAAGCAAAGCATACACAGGTGCCTGTGCGAAAACATAACGGTATTACGGTGTGGCAGCAACACCTTAAAACATACATACGAGCTAATTGTAGTAACAGTACATTATACGTATGCATAGTTACATAAACACATACATTACAATCATATGTATGTAACTTGTACCTACCAGACAGCATAGATTTTTTTAACCCTAGAATGATAGCGTACATAAAATTAAATTTACCGCTCAATTCTGTGTTTTCTCGATAAATAATTTGTAAAGAAATTTTATCAAGATTTTTATCAAACAAAAGCTCTCATCGTATTCTGTGTCAATATTTATAAAATAAAAAGCTTTACGGCTTCCATAAGAGGGGAACTGATTTTCACATGAGTGGAACTGATTTCATTGTCACATATGAAAAATATGAATTTAAAAGCAAAAAAACTTTTGACTGCCGTAGGCGAGTAGGTAGAGATGTCTGCTATAAATTCTGTGTGTCCCGGGTCCAAATGTCGGCAAATTCAGTATTTAAATGATAGAAAAATATTTTTTTAATATACAAAATTTATAATTTTCATATGAAATTTCAATTTGTAAACGCTTGCCAATAGCATTTTCAATCTTGATAATTTATCAAGAAAAGAGCTTTAGATTTCTGTGCTAGAATTCCAATTTTTGATAAATAATAAAAAATTTACAAATTATAAAAAATTTTTATTTATCAAGTGCATAGAATCGGGTTGTTATTATAAATAAAATATTCGATCACCGAATCACTCGAAGATCAAAAATCAATCCCAAGGAAAGAATCCTTCAAAATTGGTTTTTAGGGCAGCTTTCATTTAACTGTTGTCCAAAAACCTTCGTGTCCGTAGAAAAAGAGTCTCTGGTAGGCAGGTAGGTCCTGACTGCCTCAGAACCCCGACCGTTTTGAAAAGGTGCGATGTCTTGCAGAAACCGCAACCCGCGTGCAAATTCACCACTTCTCTTTTGTCCGACTTTCTCATGTGCCTGACCCAGTACATAATGCTGCCCTTTTAAGACAAGTAATTAATCAATACATTCCCTCGATATCCCAGAAAAAGGTTGTTCTAATTTTCGACGACGATTTTTGTCCAAAGCACTCTGACGCAACTCTAACAAATCTTCAAAACCAGGGACCGAATTTAACAGTTATTGATGAAAACTGTCATTTACAAATTCACTATGAAGGAAATGTTCTACAACTAAGTGATACATACCAATCGATTTATTTTTTCGCCGAGAATGAAATTTGAAAATACATTTTTTTTTTGTAATTTTTATGCAAAATTAAAAAAAAAGAAAAACATTTATTTTATAAATCCAAAATAACAATTATTTCTGTTTTTTATTTTCAAAATCTACAAATAACAGTTATTTTTGATTTTTAAATTATATGGCTTTTATTTATAAAAGTCATCAATATAAATCAATCATTTAAAGTTTAAAGTTTACTACGACTTTTGAAAATGACTTTTTAATTATAACTTAAGAAATAAAAGTCAGTGACTGATTTATATTGATGACTTTTAAAATTAAAAGTCACTGACTGATTTTTATTGATGACTTTTATAAATAAACTGTTATTTGCAGATTATTTACTTAAAAATCAAAAATAATTGTTGCTTTGGAATTATAAAACAAAAATTAAAAATAACTGTTACTTAAGGAGCAAATAAACAAAAGTAAAAAAAAGAAAATAATTTGAAAAAGATTATTTTTATAATAAAAGTGGTAACTGTTACGGTCCCTGTTTTAAAACACTTCAATTTTCGCTGCTTGTTAATCGGTGTGGCCATGCGCAGTACTCAAAACGCACGCATTTTTTATTGAGCAAATGTTCGTCTAACTAAACTCTCTTTATTTCATTTTTGTTAATCTGTAATTTAATTCTTCAATCGTCCAGTAATAATAGTTCCCTTTTTTGACATTTTCACTACCGACACTGTGCGACCCGATTGGGAATTGTTTTAACAGGTCTTCCTTTTAATTTGCAATAGCCGAGCCCATGTTAATGAGTGGTTAGTGGTGTGAACTACCACTCCGTAGGACCTCTAAATCTAAACCATTTGCCGTCGGGGGGCGGCACTAAACTGGAAGTCGCTCCATTTGTGTTATACCATCAGGACATTTACCACAAATTTGAGGAGAAGCTCGGCCAAACACTTTGCGTAAACGCCCAAAATATACTTTTTATGACCTACCATAGAAACATATTTAGTAAAGTTACCATTCCAGGGTTAATTACCTTTAAACTATAGCTTTAGTGACGCACAACATAAACTGTCAAACGGTGATTGTTTTTTTATTTTTTGCTTGTACAGACCGTTACCGCGTTTCCAAGGACAAACTACATTTTAACGGAGATTTGCAAATCGATCACTAAAAACGTTATGAAAACTTGCCGCAACATATAAGTAAGTATGTATGTATGTGACTTTTTCTTTCAAGTGCGTGGGGTGTGTGGCGGTGTGACTGACACCACAGTCTATCAGAGTTATAGACACCCTGCAGGAAATATAGAAAAAATTTTTCAATAAAAGGATGAATAGGAATTTTTTATATGAGGTATTCTTCGTTAAATGAAGCCCCCCCCCCCCATTCTTCAAAATTGGGTCGGTTGAAAAAAATTGGTTACATTCTTTAAATGATAACTGGCGATTTTTGAGGTATAATATGATGAATGCGTTATGGCAGACAATTTTTTTTAAATTTATTGAATTCGCTATATTAGATCCGACATTTTGAATTTTAAAAACCCATAATTAGTGACCCCAAAAACAAGTAATAAGTTTCGAGCGCATTCAATAAATTTTTTAAGGCTTTTTCCATTATCTGGTCAAGCAGATTTTTATAGAGAAATTTTAGTACAATAATGGGAATCAAATCATGATTTAAAAATTATTGATTGAGCAGCGCTCTGCTTTGAATTTCCTACAGCGAACAGGGTGAGTATATATGTATGTATATAAATATGACAAAAATTGGATTTAAACTCCTTTGAACGCCACCATGCAAAAGCTAACGCCGCCAAACGCAACTGCCAAAAAAAAAATTAAGCTATCCGGAGCACTTGTATGTATGCGACCGCAAAATAGTAGGTGCGCCTATTAACGGTGCATACACATACATATATGTATGTAAAACAAATTTGGGCACCCAAGTAGTTATATACACACATATGTGTAAAAGAATTGCATATTAATTTGTATGTTTGTTTTTATACTTGTATAGCTTAGCACATATACATATACCCGTAAGTTTGCAATATCTTCCTGGCGTGCAGACACCTTTTTGTGTATGTGTTTTTATTTTTTATTTGTTGCAAGAAAATAACGTTTTTTGTTTCAATTATTCTTAGCTCTACTAATAATTTTATGCAATCGCCGTTTTTGTTGCCTGAAGCAAAACAAGGCAAACTCAAGGCTTTTACCCGGTATGAATGAACAAATGGCACCAAATTGATTAAATCATGCATAATGGGGCATGTCAAATTGCCAGACCTCCGAACGACATGCAAGCATATTAGTGAAGTGTGTTAGTATAAGTTTATATCCAATATTAACTATGCAATTACAAATATCCAAACTCAAATGTGGCAAGGCAGCTTAAAGTTTGCACATGGCAAAATAATGAAAAAAAAAACGACTAGGATAAATGTGTAAGGTATCTAGCAAACTCATATACACATCGATCTGCACATGTGCATGTGTTGTATGCACATTGTATTCTACACAAATCCAGCCGAATTTAAGATGAAAACTACTAATAGGGCGCATTGATTTTGCCAAGTCTTGGAAAGGATCCTAGAAAAGACCCTCACTCTCACGGCTATGTAGAATAGAAGTTGTTTTACTCTGGGTACCATGCCGCCCGGCAGTACCTGCTAATGAGACATCTAACAATTTCGCTAGAAAGGGTTCATATCTGTTATTTCTTAGTTCTCGACGAGTTAGGAAACGCACTTTAGGCCATCAAAGCCACCCATCCAGCAATAACTGGAAGGCATCAAGGAAACCTGCAGTTCTTTTAAGAAAATACTTATGTTTCTTTCAGTCTTACAAGGTCTAGTTACCTGAGTGCATTGGATTGCAGATCAGTAAGGGGTTTCTAAAGGGCCACTTTTCGTGGTCAAAAACATCTGACTGTAATCGTAAGGTGATAGGACGAATGATATGTTTGAATGATTCTTTTGGCAGCAGTGACGTAAAATGATTAATCTATGTACATAATAATAATTTATTAACAATCCAGTGATCAAACCTGTATTTCTTCTGCTATACATATTAACGTTTCCCCCGCATATCGACTGCTGAGTGGAAGATCGACCTATTACGGCAGCCAGTTCGAAAACGTCCTATCTCAAAAAACTTTTCAAAAACGCCCTAATTCAGAATTTTATTGAAAAATATCCTATCTCAGAATTCGGTTCAAAAACGCTCTATCTGACTTCAAAATATATTGAAAATGTACTGATAAAAGGCATTTTTGATTCGGCAACTGAGATAGGGCCAGAGTTGGGCATTATTCGAATAAATTGTTATTTAGATAGTTATTCGAATAAAATTTTATCCGTAATATAATTATTCGCAGATAACTTATTCACGAATAAATTATTCGTGAATAAATTGCTTGCAAATAATTTATTCGTTATTTTATTTGTTATTTGAAATAATGAATAAAAACTCATTTTTAACACATTGAGCCACCTTTTACTTTTATTTCTATTGTCAAGGATTGTGAGTTAGGTGAATTTTGTTTACTATTTTATCAAGAATACTAGCCCATTCTCTCTGGTTGGTTTCGCGGCCCCTGATACGATTTTTTGCGTTGGCCAATGCAAGAATAGCGTTGAAAACCAAATATGGGTAAAGTAAAAATTCTCACACATATTTCTGCCAAAAAAAATAGCGCTCAGATGCTATATGCAAGAGAAATTCCTTTCAATGTCATGAGCTTTACCGATGGTCTTATTTCCAATTATGAGATCTTTTCTAAGCGTGCGTAATCTTCTTCTGTGATCTTGCAACTACAACATTGGTCCGATGCGTCAATCTCTAGTCTTATGTCATGTAGGCCCACAAAAGTCCTTATAAGGAAGCTGAAGAGCACAGATGTGCGTTTTCTATTATAGGAGAGCCAAAAATCCTCGATGTAAAATTTGGCCATTGATATACCAACAGTGGTCTTTCTTGGAAGGATGTTGTCGAAACTTTCCTTGCTGATTCGCCACTTTTAAAATATCCAAGGGCTGGTTTCCTTGAGTCTTACTGCTGCAGCAATGGCCGCCCGAGCAATTTCATCAAGCGGAGATAGATGCAAGGTCGCATTTAGGGTGTATGACGACGTGAGACATCGTAAATTCGTATAATATAAACATAAAAAAACAAAGTAGTCCAGACATATGGGGTTTCTAATGATTTCGACTGCAGCACCATTATGAATTGCAACCTGATTGTACAATAAGTAGGGATTTTCTAAATAACTCAACTGTAGCGCCACCTAGCGGGTCCATTTTTCGCATAAGTATTTTTCATCATGCAGGAAGAACACATTTTGAATTTGAACGAAATCAGTTCATAAATGCGGCTTTTATAAATAACTCGGCTCCATCGCTACAAAGGAGTTTTCTAGTAGCCTTTAATAGGACTTTATGCGCATGGAATAACCTCCGAAAATTTGATTTAAATCTATCTAGGGGTTTGAGTTAAATCACAACAACGAAAACGGTTATCATTTTATACATAAATATATGTATGTACATATCTATATACATAAATTACTTGTTTAATTATTATTTTATTCGTTATTCGAATAATTAATGAAGTAAATAATTATTAGAATAACGAATAACATAATTTATCCGTCATTCGAATAATTTTTTTTTGAATAACCAAAATTATTTATTATTTACGAATAACAAGAAAAACAATTTATTCATTTGTTATTCGTCATTCGAATAAATTTTGCCCAACTCTGGATAGGGCGTTCTTCAACCAAATTCTGAAATAGGGCGTTCTTGAAAAGCTTTTGAGAAAGGACGTTTTCGAATTGGCTGCCGAGATAGGTCGATCTTCCTCTCAGCAATCGATATTTTGTATTTATTTATTTTTTAACCGACTTCAAAAAAGCAGAATATTATCAATTCGACGGAATATTTTATTTTTTTATGTATGTTACCGCATAATTTTGGACCACGATAACCGATTTCCCATACTAATTTGTTTAGATCCGATCATTGGATAATGAAGAAATTAACGATAATTTTAAATCTGTATATGAGAATTGAAATCGGTTTTATTTTTTGCTTAAAAATTACTTGTTTTCAAATAGTATCTTATAATTGTTATCGACTCGGACTGCACGCCGATTTCGGGTCCGAATGGATGTTGTGCCACCCATATTCCAACGGGAGAAGACTGGGAAGGGTGCAGTATCGGGGCCCGTTCAACTTGCTTACGTATGTATTGAAGCTGAATAGGAAGATTGGTAACCCTCCATTAATCTGAAATTTAGTTCAACAGATCGATCACAGCGTTTTCCCACCAGAGGTAGCCGAAAGAAAGGAGGCTTCGAATTGGCTGCTTTCCGGTGCGAAACCATTAAAAAGGTGAATATCTATACCCACAGCCAAGCAGCCAACAGAGCTCGTTTGAAAATGATGAAGAATTGTCTGGCTTCTTTATCGACCGCATCCTATTACTATCGCTGACAACTGCAATGACCGATAAACTGGCTAGAAGCGATTGGTATCCATGCCCGAAAGGTCAGCGGGAGTGAAGAAAAAAGTGCGACCCAATGTGTTTGAAACTTAGGCAGATGATTCCACCTCCTTATTCTCCCAGCAGCTGGTGCAGTAAAGGTCATCGATGATATTCAACCTTGGACAGCTTCCGGCCTTACATTCCGAGGTATTCCCTCAGCGCCCGCTGAGCTGCCTAAATGACCGGCGAAGTAGACCACACGAGCTCAGGAGAGCACAAAGGCTGTCTCTATCCGGGAGCACTTATTCAATCTTTTCCTATGTGAAGCTTCGTTGTGAGGTGCACTGAACGTTTTTCTTTAAGAAGCCTTAGGTGTCATCGTTCTGTTCCTGCCTTTCCCTCCCCCCCTTTCTGTTTCTACCCTCTACATACCCTTCCGGAATCCCTTGTTTTTCCCCTCCTCTCTTAAGGGGCCCCACAATGGAGAGCTTAATGCCAATCCAAGTGTGTTTGCACACCATTACAATTTAATCTAAATCAATTTCACAAGCTCTTAGTAAAAAAAAGTACTTCATAAGAACCAAATTAGTACAACAAAATTTTGAGAGGCAATAAATAAAGCAGCAACGATTAAAAATTTCAACAAAAAAAGGAAAATTACAGAAAACGAACGTAAAATTAATGTACCTTAAATATTTTATAAATTAAATAGTTCAACAACAGACACACGAAAATAGTGAGTGAAACAGCGAACGTGCAACTTAGAGGGGCATGCAACAAACAAGAAGTAAAACCACACGCCAAGCTTGCGCTTACAAATTACAACACTTTAGTGCGCACCGCCCACCACCACACCCAGCGTGCGGGTGAGCGGTATAAATACTTTTCAACAGCCACCTACAGAACGGCATCATAGCACCAACAACAGCATACGGATTTGCAATTCATCAGCGGTGCACAAAGTAACGGCCATCAGATTACTCACCATCGACCAGAAAGCGCACCTTTGAAAAAAAATACATACACATATATACATATTTATTTTCAGCCCAATTTTTGGTGGCGCATGCGCAGCAACTTAATTGCAGCAGTCATAGCGTTACGAGATAAAAGGCAGGAAGGCCGGCGGGCAGGCAGGCGGGCAGGCAAGTAAGTAAGTGGGAACAGCGCACGCTTGAAAGCGTCTAGGCGTTGAAATCGATTTTCCCTTGGTGATTTGACTGGTTCGCTTGCTTTGACTGCAGCGTCATGGGTAACTGTAAAAATGCTCAGAGGGCGCTGCACCGATCTAAATTTTGACCTTGCACAGCGTGTTGTCATGTAATAAATTCCGAAAAATGAATGCCAAACTGCCAAACGGGCACATACATATATACACGGGGTACAAGCAATAAAGCAGAGTAAATTAGGGGAAAAAATATTGAAAAGAAACAAATAACGTTTCGACGCCCGAACGTTTAAAAAGTAACTGCAATGAAATAAAGGAATGGCTGAGTGCTCAGCAGCCACCTATGCAATGATTTTGAGACACAATAAAAGACAAAATTTTACAAAAAATTGCTGCTGATAATTTATACCAATAATAGTGTCATGATTGACAAAGGTATAAGTAAAAGAATAAAACAAAACTTAACCGACAAACAAATTCAAACGCGTGCTTGTGTCATTACTGCCCTGAGTTGGCGTGGCGGCTCATAGACAGACCCTGTTTAATGTGATCCAAATAAGTCGACATTTATTTGGACTTTTATGCTATTATTTGACTGCAATTTTGAATTTTTTATTAAATACATAAGAAAAACGCACAGTCTGCACTTACTCATATCTCTACAAGTGGCTTTATTTATATGCATAGCCTTAACAGGTTAAAAAGGTTAAAGGCGATGCCCAAAACTGTTTGGTAATGTTGCTCTCATAGTATGCAACATATGTACATTAGGATGCATCGCCAAAAATTGTTACGGATGTTTTCACCGGAATTATAAAATCCATTATATTTTAAGACCTCCACCAAAATTTATTGGGAAAAATATTAAGATTTATGTGACCTATGGGGAACGATTTGAAATGTCCTCCAAAAAAAATTTTAACATTTTTATGCAGACCTTTTAAGCTTAACCTTTTTTATCATCTGAAAAAATAATAATTTTTTAGAAACTATTTTTATTTATAAAATACTTAGTTTTTGGTGGTTTCTTCAAATAGGTCCAGCTCACGCAAATCTTAATCTTTTTCCGAAATATTTTGGCAGAAATCTTGAAATATAACAAATTTTATAATTCCGAAAGAGAGGCAGCATCGATTTTTTTTTGTATGGAAGGTGATGCACCCTAATGTGCATACATATATATTTTCATATAAGCATATTTTTACCATGGGCTTAGCCATTAAGGTGCATGAAATATGATCCGTTTACGTACTTAACATGCATTTCGCATGAAGTTTAGAATTTATCTTGAGAGTGGTTGTAGATATGTATGTATTACAATAAACAATTTTGGGCGTAACTAAATTTGGTTGCAAGCAAATAGTTACACGGTTGGGCGGCAAGTGTCAAAGGTAGTGCCAGGAGTATTGGTTTCAAGGCATTAAGCTGTATGCTGTATGGGGGTGGGTGTAAGGCGAAAAGGGTATGGGTGCAAAAACCTTCGCAGAAGCCTCTGACCACGCGCATGAGGTAGAGAAGCCGGCATTTCAGGTTTCAGGTCAACGCAACAGCATATTTTTGAAAGCACCTTCTAAAGACAAGCTTTTCCGATATTTCCCGGACCGAAGGCATAGAATATAGAGATATGTGAAATCAACGAGGTTCAGAGCTTAAATAAGGCTTGACTTTAACTCTGTGGCTGAGTGGTTAGAGGTCCGTACTACACCTCTGTATGATCTAGATGCGATCCCTAGTCCGAGCAAAATCTAAATTAGGGACGTTAACTGGTCCATACATTTGTGTTACACTTAGCAATAGTCTATGCGTCAAAATAGTATTATTACTGTTAATAAGGCGAAAGGGCCTGCAACCTCAGAAAGAGGCTGAGCTTTGAATGTTAAAACACAAAACCAAAAGTCGTTTATACTTTCTTGCTTGTCCTATGCCCAGCTCTCCAGACAAGATGACTCATGCACATAGGGTTATGATATATATGGTACGAAAAGTTAAACTATCGGACTTCTACAATTTCATCCGGGATTGTTATTGGTTTAACAGATACTATAACGATACTTTGGCATAACCCCGGTTATAGATTTGTACTTCCTCCCGGCACTCTAGGAAGGCCTTCGCAATGGGCAAACTTACCTCCGAGTGGAAGTATGATCAAGTCCCGGTGACATTTATAATTTCGAAAATGTAGAGGATTTCAAGAATTTGGACAGGAGCACAAACACCGTTATGAAATCTGAAGGAGAATCATTTTTATCAATAAGTGCTATTTATCAATAAGTGCTACACCTAGTAGGCAATTGAGCAGAAAATTCATCTCTCATCTTCACTACACTACATTTATAAGTAGTGTTGCCATCTTTTGATTTTCAAAAAGCACCAAAAACTTGGAAAAAAGCGTTTTAACACACTAAAAGCACCAAATTTTTTTGAATCAAGGGATGCTTTTTTCATAACATAATACCGAAGTACTGCACATTAAAACTGGTACATCTCGAGAATGAAAAATCGAATCGCATCAAACGAAAATGATGCCCTAATTAGAAATGAGCAAATAATTTGATGTTTTCATTATATAACCTCAAATATCGCTAAAAACCATGTTTTTAGCACTTTGAGGTTAGGATATCTCAAAATTCTAGTGCTAGAGCAATTGTGAGGCCATATTTGGATTCAGCATCAAGAAACGACGTGTTTTACTCAGGTGGTAAAAAAACAAGATTTGTACAAATAATTAGAAAAGAAAAAAAGAAATACTTAACTTACTTGCTTACTAGCATTTTCAACGGGAATAGAATTTAACAAGGTGGGTTTGCAACTTCAGCTTTTTATCAATCATGGTTGTATTTTAGTCCATTTAAATTTGTAGATTCTTGTAAATTCAGTGCTGCCACAGCCTTAAATATTCCAAATTATTTCAGGTTTTAACTATCTCGAAGTAATTTTAGTTCAGAAAAAAAGCACTAAAAAAGGCAATAGGCACTAAATAATTTTTTTTTGGCGTTTTAATTTTCAAAGGCACTAAATGTAGTGCTTAAAGCACCAAGTTGGCAACTATGTTTATAAGGCACTCATTATGCCCGTGCTCGTAAATGACGCAGAAGCATGGACAATATCCGATAGGGCTAGGTTTCTTTTGTAAGCCGGCGCGCTTTATTTGACTCGGTGTTAGTTTCGTCTGGGTAATTATATGATATGCATGTTATCCTGCAGGCCATCTGTTGAAGCAAACCACAATATATCGAAATGTGATGAATAGAAAATTAGGTTGAAATTGTGTAGCAAAAAAAATTTAAGAAAGTTGACTTTTTCGTTTTTAAAAATTAATTCTTCTTCTTATGTGAATTTTATGCAAGAAAAATCAGCTGAAAAAAAAAATTTGTTTGACCTTCGTTGTGTATCGTAAGATTAATAGTACAACAGTCCTGCACATGGCATGTTATGTATTTATGTAGAAAGGTCTAAAGAAATAATTAAGCTGAAATCACCTCAACGAAAAACTGTAGTAGGGAAAAGAGAATAAAAACAATAGCCGTGCCGTTTAAATATAAAATATCTATAAGAAAACACCTTATTAAGATGTGAAAACATCATTAACGTTAACAAAGCAGCAGCTAGCAACGAGTAAAAGGGCAGCGGGCGCCACTGTAACAATTAAGGTACCTACCACGGCGCCATCGAATTAATGAGGTCTCTGTGCGCACAACTAACAGCGGCATAAATCAACAAATATAAGTAAAATTTTTACTGCATGGGTAAATACTTTTATTTCAGTTTTTTTTTTTTTTATTTCCCTACCTTGCATACAATGGCTGCATAAATTAATTTCGTTTCATTTCACTTTCAACACACAATGCAAACAATCTCAGCGCCTGACTATGCCTATGCCTAGAAATGAATGCACATACTGTGGGAATAATGCGGGAGAGAAATTGCAGTGTTGCGGGAGTGCAGTAGCTGCAGCTGTCGTCAACTGTCTGCCGAGTTTCATTCCCTGCAATTATCTCACGTATCTTTAGTGCTCACCAGCCATGATTTCCATGCTTTCTTATGCCACTCGTACTTTTTGCGCAGCATACATCCATTCATTAGCCTCCTTTAAGTTGCCTTATGGCATTCATATTTACATACCTTTTTATTAACAGTGAATTTTCTTCATCTTTTGACTTCAATGGCAATTATTAGTAAGGTAAAAATTGAATTTTCCCTACTCACAAAAACCGCAGATAGCATATCATCCATTTGCCACCGCATATATGCCACCCCAGAGTGTGTACGTTAGCAGAGTACGTATGGCAAGTGAGGCACATTAGGCATATGACCTTTTTTCATAAATTAAGAGGAATGATGAAAAACCAACAAAAATCACGTTTTCGTCAAAATTTACTCAACAAAAGTTGCAGCAGGGAATTCCGAAAAAAAAAATTGTACTGAAAAAAAAAGTAGGGGTCGGGGTTGTTTGCTCCCAGGCTCTGATTTTCAAAGCGTTCCGCATTTTTCTAATTTTAGAACGCTTTTTGACTTTAACCAGAAAAATTATTTTGCGTAGGCATTTGATGTATGTATTAGAGTGGTTCAAAAAAAATTTTTTTTTTGGAAAGTCATAAACGCTACCTCAAATTATTGTTATTTGTGATACCAAAAAAAAGAAAAACGTGTTTTTTTATTTTGAAAAAAAAAATAGTCTTCTTAGCCTCCTCAGTCCCGAGACTAAAATAATTGAAAAACTAAAAAAAAAATCATGCTTTTGCGTTATATTCTTCCCAAATAATTAGAAAACCCATTTTTTTTATTGTAGCATATAAGGATTCTTAGCACTGGCAGGTGCAGCCAGCTGGACATTTGGATCGTATGCCAACGAAAAAGCAACTAATTTTTAAATTAAGAGTATTTTAAAACATTCAGTTAATTTCAATAAACGGTTAACTTAGTACTAATTTCTTACGAAGGGAATTCCATAAAACAGTGTCTATCGCTGGCAATGCACAAAAACACATTACAAGAAAGAAACGCATTTGAATCTGGTTTTTTGGTTACATCCTTCTTTACGGCATCTCATAAATTTGTTTTTATCCTGGACACCACAGATGGGTAAGTGTCTATTTTCAGTCCTTCTCACATCTTTTGGGGGTAGGGGCTGTATGGACCTAACTCTTTTTGTTGAGACATCGTCTTCGATTTCGATGTCACTTAGCCTTCTTTTACCAGCACATGCGGACAAACATTCTCCTACGTACATCTTAAAATCTAATAGGTCCATCAACTCGCACCTCCTTGCACCACAGGAAAATTTGTCTTTTTTATAAAGAACCCAGGAATTACACAGTGCGAGATCAACCATATGCCAAAAAACTCGTGTGGGCCACTTCTTTGTTCTGATGTTAATACGGTAATAGGATATCAACCTGTCCGCAAGATCTACGCCTCCCATTGACGTGTTGTAACTTGCTACGAATACGGGGACAATTGACATTTATGTAATTTTTGGCTTTCTTATCCCATCGACGAACAGATATAAGTGGTCGTGCTCCAGTCGACGTGGCCGCCATTAGAATCGAACGACTGTCCATCCATTTTACAATCGCTAGTTTCTCATCTTCTCTCACAAATTCATTGAAAGTACCTCTGCCTCTTTTTAGAAGATCATGGTCGGTTGAAAGTTTTGTTCGCAGTTCTTTGGGGATTCGGTTTTGTTGAATCGTACCCGTAGCATATATTCCATTTTCCAGCAAAAACTCTAGTAGTTTTATCGAAGTAAAATATCGGTCAATAAATATTTCGCTGCCTTTACTAATATTTTCTACAAGTCTTTGCACTACTGTTCCTCCGATACCTAAATCGTGGTTGCAAAATTTTTCAAACCAACAGGACAGGGTTTCCCCTTAACATATTGTTTCAATTGCGTGGTACCAGAGAATGGAATCATTTGTTCATCGATGCTCAGTTTTGCTGGCTTTGGTAGCAATTGAAATTTTTACAAAACGGCTTTTATTATTGGTTCAACTTTCCACAATTTGTTGTTTTCTTTTTCTTGTGGTGTAGCTCTTAAGTTGTCGACAAAATGCATATAATTTCTTAATTTAAAAAATCGATCCCTTGGTATCTGTGTAATGGCTGGAACATTAATAGCAGGTCGGTAGTACATCCTTACGCGCGGAAGTTTCATGCAACCAGCAAGTATGTGGGCCCCAGATAGTTTCTTGTACTCATTATAGTTTGAATACAAATTTTGGCCGTTTTCTAGAGCGTACGTATTACTTTGTTGTGAAATTTCGCGCCAAAAATCGTCGTCAAAATACTCCGAGAAATATTGGAAAGGTGTCCACTCAAATCTATCGTCTGCGTTCCATGCCTCGTCGGCAGCGGGAGTATTACCCACGACAAATTCTTTGGCTAGCCATTTAAGCGGTTTTTTATTTTGAAGATTTGAGGGGCTTTAATTTGCATCAACCAACTCTTGTTCAGCAATATTATCTTCTTCATTATCAGATTCTGCACTGTAGTTAGAATCGCAATCACTTGAAGAAGCCACATTCGAACAATTAGGAACGAGTTCCAAGTCTTCATCGTCGGACAAACCTTCAAAATCACTGTCCATGAGCATCTCCATCACCTCTTCTTCCGTAAAACGTTTTTTCGACATGATAGCTACCAAATGTCCAGCCCACTGAACATTTAAGAAACAGTATTCATATCCGAATTTTAATAAACTTATTTAAAAGATTTTTTATTTACCTTAAAGAACAAGTATTTTTCGATTGAATTTAATAAAATATTAAACTTGATTTGAAGAAATATAGCGAAAATATTAATTTGAAATTACATTCACAAGGACCACACGTTTTTTCAAATAACTGTTCACTTCTTGGATCGTATTACGACAGTATTGCCACAAAAGCAAAAAAAAAAACAATTCAATTGTAAACTTAAGATGTCCAGCTGGCTATAAAGTGGGATCGAATTGAAATAAATTAAAAATTTTTTATTATATGTCCACTTAAAAAGTGTCCAGCGGGCTACACGCGAGGACCGAGGAGGTTAGATCTCACGCTGGTCGGTTTTTTATAAAAACGCAGATGTTCTCAATATTTTTATTTTCTTGACATGTTGAAATGCAGCTAAAACTGTGATTTTTACATATAATTACTGTTGTTTTATTGGGGAACATTCCCCTAACTACATACCTGTCTTGGGCAGTTATAATGGGCCTAGTACCCGAAAATATGCTCTCGAAAAGAGACTAGTAAAATTAAAACGTTGATACTGAAATACTTACGCGTTATCATGGATTGGAACTTGTTACTAGGGGGTTTCTGGGGTTGCTAATTAGGAATCTGAAGTCAGTTTTTCAAAATTCAAAATGGCGGATCCAAAATGGCGATCCATTTTTTTTTTAATTCAATTTTTCCTATATCCAATATGTTGATGAAATTAAAAAAAAAATACTAAAATTAAAACGTTGATACCGAACGTTTTAAACATCGTCAAGGGTTGAAACTCGTTTCCAGTGGGTTTCTGGGGTTGCTGATTACGAATCTGATGTCAGATTTTCAAATTTTTTTTAGCACACATTTTTTCTCGGAGTTCGTTGCGAGAATTTTTTACAAAATTTTGGCAAAAAGTTACTTTTGTTGGCTTTTCATCATTCCCCGTCCTCTCCTCATAGGTATGTATATTTAATTTAAGAAAAAAGTTTTATGCCTAATGCACATACCTGTACATACTTTGGTTTGGGAAAGTGCGCAGCAGTTGACAATGAAATGAAGGCAATGCAATGCAATGAGAATATGTACCTGAAGTTCACGCGAGAAATTCATACGTACATATTAGCATATCAGCGCATTGAAATGCAAGTTTTTTCTTTTCTCCGAAATGCTCTCGATTTTAATGCATCTTAGGCCACAACCCGTGTAAACCTTGTCGTCTACTACATATGTATGTATGTGGATATATCTGTAGACAGATTGTTGGGGTGAAAAAAGAAGGTCACTTGGTAGTGAAAATATTTCTTCGCATGCATCTTTTCTTTATGGTGGGTATTTTTTGAAAATTTAATTATTCCTCAGTTAGTGGTGTAATATGTATATGCGAATATATCTTAGATATGCATATATTAAGTAACAAAATACACTTTGTATACCTTTAATCTCATTTCACTTATGATTTATGTAGGAATCTACTTGTAGGTGATACATATATATGTACATATGTGCATATGTAGGTATTTATGTGAATACAAATGAAAGCCTATGAAATGGTTTTAAAGATCTCCTTTTGAAAGATATCATAAGCGAAAATTTGGAAAAGGAAGTAGAGGAAGGAAAAGGAAGCAGTATTTGTTTTTTTATTTGGTCGCGAAGTATTATCAGAATTCCAGTTCTTTTTTCAAAATTAAAAAAAAAAAACAATAATTGAGATTTTCCAAAGAGTAAAGCCAGCACAAACATATATGGTTAGGTTAATATAGCTGCTAGCATTTCTACGCTGCTATTAAGATTAAAGCGAGCTGGACCGATTTGAAAATACCTCCAAAAATGAAGTTTTTTATGAATAAAGATAGTTTCTTAAAGAACTTTTTGAAAAAAGTCCCCTCAGATGACAAATTAGATTAAGCTTCAAAAATCTGCATAAAAATATTTAAGAATCTTTTCAACGGAATCGTAAGAATGAGATTTTTGATGCTATTTTTTACTTTTTTCAAAGATTGGTTTACGAAAAACTTGAATAACTGGGCCAAAAATGTTCTGATTTAAACTTATGGGATCTCAGTAGAAAGGTATTTTTACACTGTTTTTATTTCTGGCCAAAAAAACGTCAATCGTGTCCCATCTTGTTTTTTCGAATACCAACACATCTTAATTCAACTTTGAATGACGTTCCTTCATCCTACCTTTCTCTTCCATCCTTGGAATGAGTTTATTAGCAAAGAAATAAAAAGGGTGAGAAAATACCTTTCCAATGACACCTCCTAAGTCTAAATCGGAAGAGTTTAGGTTCAGTTATTCAAGTTTTTCCTATACCAATCTTTGAAAAAAGTTAAAAAAACAGCATCAAAAACCTCATCATTACGATTCCGTTCAAAATTTTTTTTAATTTTTTTTTAATATTTTTATGCAAATATCTTAAGCTTAAACCGTTTTGTCATTTAAGGGGATTTTTTCAAAAAACATCTTTAAGAAACTATTTTTATTCATAAAAAACTCCATTTTTGGAGATATTTTCAAATCGGTCCAGCTCACTTAAATCTTAATATTTTTCCGAAATATTTTGGTGTACGTCTTAAAATATAATAGATTTTATAATTCCAATGGAAATATAGTACCGATTTTTTTTTTGTATGGGGAGTGATGCAGTCTAATGTACATATGTAGTGGTGCAGTCAAATCACGATCTTCTTGGTTACAGCGAATTGGAATCATACACCTACCCTGTGAGAAATACCAGCAGAATACCTGAAGAACCACTCAAATAAGCCGTGGCCTTTACCGAAACCACCCTTCTGCCACCGTCTGACAATCCACGCTACCAGAAGGCATTGAGGTTTCCACTCTCCCACAGGTACTCAAACGGTGATCAGCGCATCATCTGAATGGTCGACATTTGGCAGTCATCTTCAGAGATAAAACGTCCAAACCAAGAAGAATTAAACAGTGGTGCTCCACAGGGTGGTGTCCTTTCCCCGCCTCTGTTTAATTTCGACGCTCCCTTAGCCTCCAGAGAGAGTCTCCATCACACATGTTACACATGTTGGTAACATTTTAATGCTTTGTGTAGAAATCTCACAAGCTGGTAGCGCTTTATTCAAATGTATATATGTATTAATCCGAAATCGCGTCAAATAAATGGCTACCTTTACTGGGTACATGTATTGTACTTAAAAACTATTGAAACTTCAAATTCAGTACAATCATTTCTGAATGCTGGGTAACTCAGTACTTTTAAGTACCTATTCGACGCTTAATACTGAGTAATTCTAATCGATCCTGAGTACATGTATCAAAGTGATGATTGAAACAGAGTATTTTTGATTACATAGTACTTTCCAGTTCTGAGTACTTTCGAGTTCTTTTAAGTTCTGAGTACTTAAGAGTTTTTTTTGTGAGTACTGAGTACTTTGGAGTAAAAAACATAGGTGCCAGCAATTATAGAACTTGAAAGTAAAGTTTCAAGCATGATAAAAACATTACAAGGTAAATTCATTCTCTCATTTCGTCGGCCATGATTTTTTTCTGACGTTTGCCAACATTTTAAAATCATATAAAATTGAAAATAAAAAAATTAAATTGTTCACAATTGTTGTTGTTTGAGATTGAAAATGAGAATGTGTGTGTGAGTTTGAGTTTTGATTTTAAAATTATATTGTTGGCAAACGTCAGACTGCCTCTCAATGGTTTTACCTTGTTATGTTTTTATCATGGTTTCAAGGTTATCATTTTGAAAGCTTTTGAAAGTTTTCGGTAAAGATATTGTTTCCAAAAGCTACAAATGTTTCCCAATTTAAAAATATTTTAAATCCGATTTGGACCTAAATGAAAAACCAGAGAGTTTTTTTTCGGTAATAAATTCTGTCATCGAAGAATTTTCATCGAGGCTTTCTGAATTCAATAACTTATTGGAAACACTAAAATTTATTGTGTATTCTGATGTGGCTTCACTTGATAAATTCCAATTCTAAATTTGATTGGCTGGAAATTGAAGATTTTGAAGTGCAGCTGATTGAGCTGCGGGGCAATTCAATATGGACTAAAAACTTTGTTGAAACAAAGAAAGAGTTCGGATCAATCGAATTAGTAAGACCATCAGCCAATTTGACTAAAATAGCTAAAACTAAACTTTTAGAAATCTCGAATTCAATTTCAGACATATTAGCTGTCTGCAGAAGCTAGAGTTCGCTATCTTGACAATATTTTAATCTACCTATGCATGTGAGTTCTTACCACTTACCACGAAAGGTACACAGAGCCATTTAAAGGCGGATTTACACTCAGAAAAAAGTCAGCCAAATATATTCCTCTCAACACATGATTTGATAACTATGACCAAATAATGTAATAATAACCAAATCATGAATTGAGAAAAACATTTTTAGTTGACGTAACTAAACCCATTTCTCTGTGTAGTTCTGAACTTTTCTTTTCTCTGTGAGAGAAACGCAACAACAACCACATGGAACAATTAATCCACATTTCGTTCTTTTATGTGTCAATTAATATCTCCAAGAACGTTTATTTAATATTTCTATGGAAATAATGGCACGTATATGTATAACGGTTTGCCGGCCCTGGCCTAGTGTATTTCAGCTGAGATGACGTAAAATTGTAATTCTCCTCATTTGTGTCATAACATCAGGACGCACACCACAAATTGGAGAAGCACGGCGAAACATTTTGCAAAAGTGTGAGGACCAAAATATTATTATTATATCCATTGTGAGGGCGGCTATGTAATAACTATTTAAAAAAAATTAAAATACGCTAATTAAAATACTAATTACACGCAGTTATTTAGCAAATATTTCAACCTTTGAAATGGCTACGCTGCGACTAGTGGAACCAAATTTATATATGTATGTAATTTTGATAATTGCAAAGTTCGGGAAATATATTCTTCGACTATACCTTGATATCGGCAAATCTGAGAAATAGTCAACCAAAAACAAAAAAACATGAAATTTAAATTCTCGCATTTTTGTATCAAAAATGGCATAGTACAATTGCATATTTCTTTTCACACCTATTTGAGAAAGCGTTTTTGCCCGTCTTCCTTGTTGAAACAAATTTTGAATAGCCTTAGTTTAAAGCACCATAAAATTAATAACTAATATGGGAAAAAGTATTTGAAACGACTTACCGATTTTAATCCAATCCATCCGAACTTATATTTCACTTGATTTTTCTTTTTATTCCTGTTTTCAGATTTTTTTCTTTTCGTTTCTTTTTCTAACATAGTTTGACTGAACGGCGAAACCTAAGAAAAAAAGAAAAAAATATAAATAAAACAGCTGTTCTACAAATAAACTTAAAAAAAACTAAAAAATCAACAGTAATTTGTAGCCACTTGAAATTCGCACATTATTATATTAAAATTGAAAAGGCTATAAAACTACTATTTATACTCAAAAAAATTTCTAACACTTCTGAGAAAAAATGTCGAAATTTTTGATGAACATTTGTTGAATTTTTTTAATTTTCTGCAAAGTTTTAAACTTGTGTGTTTATATGTGTTTTTGTAAGAAAATTTAATGCATTTTAATTGAAATTTTTTAAAAATAAATAAATAAACATAAGTGGCAAACAATATCAAATTGAAAGAGGGGTAGTGCTATTGATATGACCGATACTGTATGTGCATTAGGGTGATTCAAAAATGCATGAGAAAAAGTAAAGTCGGAATTTTTCTGCTCTCACCCCCTAGAATTGTTCTATACCGGGAAAAGTATACCGCTCAAAGTTGTCCATGTACTTTTATATGGGGAAAAAACGACTTCCCGTAGAAATGGTATAGAATTCTTAAAAACCAATAGTTTTCTATCGAAACAACAACAATTTTTTCATTGCAATTATAATTTATAGGTCCGCCAAAAAAAAGTGAAAATTCAGCATTAAATTTTCTTTTATTTAACCTAGAGCAATAATAAAAATACCATTCAATATTCTTTTAAATATTTTTATGCTTTTTTCATATTTTTTAATTCATTTATTTTCATTCATTCATTCATTTATTATAATATTTTGTGTTTTTTTTTGCATATTTTCATAATTTAAACTTTTTTTATTAAATTTAAGTATTAGCATTTTATTCTATGTATTACTCCAAAGACGTGTTTGTATGTGTGTGTGTGATTTTTTTTAATATTTTTTGTTTTTAGTCAGCCGACATCACACCCCACCCCCCAGCAAACGCCTTCAGCGCAAAACAGTTTTCTTCTACGTACGCACATTTTTTTTTT
>NW_016159259.1:90588-92084 GCF_001687245.7 Rhagoletis zephyria | reverse complement strand
CAGCACCCTCGAGTCGAGACATTGCATCGACCACAGGTCCAACAAAACTTTCTCCGTGCAGCTCTACACTCCCTCGCAAAATGCCCATCTCCCCCGCAATGTTAACACGCAGTCCACGGATTAACGTACTCCGACTGTAGTGTTGCTACACCGCTGTGTGGTTCCGGTCGGCGCTGTGTTCTCTCTGCTCTAGCCGTCTTATCACTCCTAGGCAGCTCGCGCATGTGCTGATATCTCTCCGTAAGCCGTGGATTTGTTCGCGCTGCGGCTCTCTGTGGCTCTCTCACCGGGGTGATATTTTCCATGTCTACCGCCAAACTCACCAGCTCTTCTAAGGTGGTGAACTCGGATCGTTTGACGTACCATTGGAACTCGCTTCTGGAGTATCTGTAGATACGCGTCAGCTTCTGCTCTGAGGTGTAGTTCGCGTGTCGCATCAGACTCTGAAGGGCCAACACATAGTCTTTAAATTTCTCATTCTGTTGTTGGACGCGACGACGGATCTCATCGTCTAAGGTTTCGTGGTAGCGAGAGTTTAAGAAGAACCTTAGNCGGGTCTCGGCCGCCGTCATATTTGAAACCCCACTTACGGACTCGGTCCATGATGGTTGCCAGCGATGTCGTAGGATACGCTGCGTATGGCTGTGGTGTCTCAAACGCGTCAACGGGCATTGGTGACTGCATGACACTGTCTCCCTGGCTTCCACTTGGCGTTGCTGCAGTAACATTCAGCGCAGGCGTCGAGTGTTTCGCTTCTAGCTCTTCGAACCGCGTTTGGTAGTCTTCGTTGTTCCTTTCTTCTTGTATAAATGAAGAGAAACGTCTTCGCAGCTCTTCGACTGTTCCTGTCTGTTCGAGGCCGAACTCTACCATATAGGTCAGAAGCTCCTCTCGGTTGAGGTAATGTTTCCACTTTCTCTTCACCATTGTTTTTTTCACACTGTTTCTTCACTGGATCGCCTACTAGTAGTTCTTCGGGTGGTCACTGCACTTTGTGTCTCTCTCTCTTGTGCCCTTATTGCTTCTCAAATTTGGGTCTTTCGGGTAGTCGCTGAGCTCAGTGTCTCTATCACTTGTGTTCTCTGTCTTATGTTTTTTAACTTCACTTTTTTTCACGGCACTCTCCTTTATGTTTAGTTTCCTTTAGAGTCCCTGCTCGGGCGCCATTTGTAACGGCCTTCCTGAGAGCTGGGCGTAGCTCTCGGTTGTCCAGGGTCCTGTAAGGAGTAAACACCCTATCTCCTCAAGAAATTAGAACACACTCGCTTCTAGTTTACAGCCTCTTTATTCGCTATACTCTCGCTATATCTACTCTCTAAAGTATAGAACTAGAGTAGGTTTAAACCCTACAGCTAGCACCAGTCTCAGTGGTTAAAGCCCACTTCGAATATACAATAATAGACTCGGAGGTTGATCCCTCTTCCACTACCCGTGTGACCCACGTTGCGACGCGTGCCACGTATGCCTAGCTAATGAACAATGCTTGTTAGCACTGC
>NW_016159259.1:80761-87664 GCF_001687245.7 Rhagoletis zephyria | reverse complement strand
CGAACCGAACACTGATTTTGGTAATAAAATTCAATGATTTGCAAGCGTTGCTCGTTAGTAAGTCTATTCATGATGAAATGTCAAAGCATACTGAGCATCTTTCTCTTTGACACCATGTCTGAAATCCCACGTGATCTGTCAAATACTAATGCATGAAAATCCTAACCTCAAAAAAATCACCCGTTAGTTTCTAATCTGTAGTATTAAGACAATTTTTGTATTCTAGTCTGTAAGGTTTTTGTAACCATAGACTTAAATAAATGAAATGAAATGAAATGAAAATGTTTTCCTCACCGAAAAAAGCAGAAAAAGTAGTAGTTCCGTGCTGCTATTTGCATATTTACCTGGTAAAGACTCGAAGAGCTCAATATTGTCCTTCGAATTACGCCGAAGACTACAGCGAATTCGGAGAAGTGGTAGGAGACGAATTTCGACACCAGATCCCTGAAAACCCCCTTTTATTTATTTGTTTTTAGGAATTTTCTTTTTCCTAATTTTAGATCACAAGGTTGAAAGTATTTCGTTTTCACTGGATTGCAATATTCAACATTATTTTTCGTTTTACATCCATATGTACATATAGTATGTATATTGAAACAGTGCATGTATTTCTTTACTTAAACTAAATTAAATTTACTTAAAACTAAATTAAACTTAATTAAATGAACTAAATAAAATATAGAAAACACTCTTTGCGAAGTCGTTTCGTTTAAGAACACCATGTCTTCGAAGTATTCGAACTCAGTCACTTTACTCGCAAAGTTGAGGTCCTCCAATTCGCGCGAGATATGGTATTCTATTTAAAAGAAACACCGCCTTTTAAGGTTAAAAGAATGTCGAGTACTTTATTAAAAACACCGAACGTCGTTTGGGAGCGTTACATTAAAAGTGAAGTTAAACTTAAGAACTATGGCTTATATATATGTGTTTATGTACAAGTAAGAGGATAACAGAGATGTAGACTTAACAGTAATGGTTATGTTAATTAACAGAGGGGAAATTATTTCTATAACATAACTTCTCCCCCATTAAAACAAGGATACTCCTCTATCTTAATAATAATATTTAAATGCAATAATTATTTTATTTTAATACTAACCTACAAATTATTGTCTAAATTTCTTGTATCAGTTAATCCGTCTTATTTTCATCATCATTTGGAGTTTCAGTTATGTTAAATTTTTCTTTCACAGGATTTCAATCGAACTTAACCCTAGAGCAAACTGAACAATTATTTATATACTTTTGAATTAAGTTTCTTAAATTTGGAAAATAAATTTGTCTTTTAAGACCTTCATAATTTTCATTAATTCCTGTATGTCCTGTCTCGTTTTTGTGATAATTATGTATATGCTTATAGGCCTCATCTTCGGATGAAACATCTTTGGCATGATAGGAACAACGTACAAACTTAACATCATCACTTCTTTCATATGACTCTAATGTTTTATTTTGTAAAATAATATATTTATTATCATCTAAGTCGGTATAAATGCCAACTTTCCCTTTAGTTCTATGGCGTCTTAAGATGTTTTCCAAATTGGTTTCTAATTCCGAACTACTAATGTATATCTTTTTATTTTTGTGCTTGACATCAATATCTTTTTGTTTGTCATCTGTAAGAATTAATTGCGTCTTGAACCTATTCACTACTGTGTCTAAAATACCAATACCAAAATACAATACAATACAATGAATGGTTTCTATGTCATTATCATGGTTATTATAAAGGGAATTATTATCAGAAACATTTAACATATTTATTTCATTTGTATCTGCATTTATTCTGCTTAGGAAGTCAGCTACTTGATTATCTTTACCTTTTATGTAATTCTAAAATAACTAGTTGCCCAAACAATTGCCAAAAGTTCTTTCTCTATAGCTGCATAATTATTTTCATGGTCATTAAGAGTCCTGCTGACATAACAAATTGGATGCTTGTCTTGTTGCAAAACAGCTCCTAAAGCGTTATTACTAGCATCAGTTATAAGCTGAAAAGGTTTGTTAAAATTCGGATACTTAAGCACCGGCGATTCTGTTAAAATTATTTTTAATTTTTCAAAACTATTGATATAGTTAGGGTCATTAATATTTAATTTTTCATCTTTTTTCAAATATTTTATCATGGGAAAGGCTACTCTTGAATAATCTCTTATGAATTTTCTATAGTATCCAGTAATACTAAGAAATGATTTAATTTGCTTTACTGTTCGAGGTAATTTAAGATTCAGAATGTGGTTAACCTTTTCAGGATTGGGCTTTACACCTTCAGGCGTTAAAATATGTCCCAAATATAAAGTTTCTTTACTAAAAAATTACCATTTATATATTTGTATTCGGAGCTTGGCATCCTTTAATTTTTTTAAAACTCTATTTACGTCACTTAAATGCTCTTGGAAACTAGTTGAAAATATTAAAATATCATCCATGTAAACTACACAAATTTTATTAATCAAATCTTTCAAAATCTGATTAATAAGTCTTTGGAATGTCGCTGGAGCATTATTTAGCCCGAAAGGCATCCTAACGAATTCATAATGTCCGTAAGGGGTAGAGAATGCAGTTTTCAACCGGTCTTCTTGTCTGACAAGAATTTGGTGAAAACCCTTCGCTAAGTCTATTGTTGAAAAATAATGAGCACGACCTAATTTATCAAGAATGTTTTCAATGTTAGGGATCGGAAATTTATCGTCTATTGTTACGGCATTGAGAGCTCGATAATCCACTACCAGTCTCCATTTCTTTTCTCCTGAGCAATCCATCTTTTTAGGGACAATCCACAAGGGACTATTATATGGCGAATTACTTTCCCTTATAATACCATGTTTCAACATCTCATCAATTTGTTTGCTAATTTCTTGCTCGTGAATTCGAGGATATCGATATAATTTTGAATAAATAGGCCTATCTGTTGTCGTTCGAATTTCGTGTTGGATTATATCAGTGTTAGTTAATTTTTGTCCATCCGTGTAAATTAAATCTTTATAATCAATTAAAATTTGTTTAACAGCCTTAATTTCTTCATTATTTAACCCTTCAAACAGATTTTCGAAAATTTTTGGACTAATGTCAACAACTTCAAGTTCATTAATTTCATTAAAGTTATATGGAAATGGTTTTATGAAATCTATTACGTTTCCATTTATTGTCAAACTGTCATTGTTCATATTTACGATAGCTTTCATTGGCTTCAAAATATTTTGTCCTATTATTGCATCAAAGGGTTTATCCTTAAACTCTGCCAACAACCATGACATTGTCCCATCTTCATTAAATGCAAAAGGCAAATCGGTTACTATTTCATAACTTATGTCTGTTTTATTATTCAAGGATGTAAACGAAACTTGTTTATTAATTTTAAACCTTGCATATTGTGTTAGTTTATCCTTGTTAAGTAGAGAAGTTGTGGACCCTGTATCAATAAGTGCTATTATTTTATCTTTCCTTATATTTAATTCTATGAGGGGTAATGGTTTCTGGAGGCTCCTGTACGAAAATTTACTTGCTCGTTGTTACATGGAATTGAATGCAAGTGATCGACTTCCATTGGAGTACTTAAATTTGGCTTATATCTATTATTATTATTCCGATATTGTCCAGATGTTTGATTTGAAACATTATTATAGTGATTATTATAACGTAAATTTGAACTATTATTTGTATTAAAATTTCCATTATAGTTATTCTTATTTTTGTTATTATATCCTGTTGACTGATGAGATTGATTCGAAACAACTTGACTGGGATTCGGTTGATAATTTCGATACGACCGATTTGGATTAACCGTTGAATTTGTATACTGCCGATTATTGTTTCCAAAATTATTTTTTCTAACATAGTTTTGTTGACAAATATTTGTATCAATGTTTCTATTAAAATCATTTCTGATAAAACCTTGGTTTTCTAACATATTAAATGCATCTCTTATATTTTGTATATTGTTATTTATTATAATAGAAGCCAAATTTAAATTAATGTTATTCAAAAAGGTTCTTAAAATTATTTTTTCTACATTCATTGGGCTAAATTCAGCGGGTTTATCGTTATCAAACTCATATTTTTCATTTATTTTACACAAAATATTACGTAAAGTTTTATAATATGCTACTATATCAGTATTTATAGCTGCGAATGCCTGTTGGTATAATTGGTGGTATGACTCTTTTACACCAAAATTGCTTATTAAAGCTTTTTTTACTTCCTCCCATAACGGATTTGGACCTAACGTTCGCAATACATGAAGAGCTGGGCCTTGAATTTTATTGATTATTACTCTTAAATAAACATATGAGTTAAATTGAATTTGGCTTGCTGAGAGAGATTGCACAGTTTCTACCTCTCGAATAAACGATGTTAAAGCGTATCCATTATCACCTCTAAACTCTTTAATACGCTGAGCTTTAATACTTCATTGGCTGTCAAAGTTAGCTCCATTGTTGTTGTTTTTTTTTTTTTTTGAAATGCGCTTTCTTTTAAATTTTCCTCTTCTCTTAAATTCCTATTTCGTCTATACTTAAATATCTCTATTTTCTTTAATAATACTATTTCCTTCTCTTGAATTTAAATGTCTCTTATTTTTACTGCTTCTCTTTGCTATTTATTTCTTATAAATAGTATAGTTGCTAGAAATATATATATATGTACATATGTATGTATGTGCTTGCCTTTTAATCTGCTTCCCTTTCCTTTGATTCCTGCTTGTAGTTGTCGCATGCTGAGTTGATTGTTGCTATTCTAGCTGTTATCTTCTTCTTTAAAGTTGCTGCTGTTAGTCTTCTTCTGCTTTCTTCTTTACTTTCCATATACACCTTCCTCTAATTCTCTGGATTTCATATATTCCAATAGTTTTTCTTTTGCTTTTTTCTTTCTTTTCGCAATTTCTTTCTTATCTGTTTGTTTATCTAGTTTTCCATATTTGTATATATGCAAATATTATATGTTTGTTTTTTAGACTTCTTATTTCGTTTTCACTTGTTCTTTTGTTGCTTCGTACCACCTCTCTTCTTTTTTTTAACGCACCGCTTTCTTCGTAGTTTATTAGTCTATCTATTTATACACATTATTCACTTATTTGCTTTTTACTATTTTATTCTCACTATATTTTCCTTTTTGCATGTTCGTTTCTACTTGTATGTATGTATATATACATAAATACCCATATATATATATTTATTTGTTTATGAACTATTTCTGTATTTGTTTAGGAACTTATTTGGTTTTCGATTTTTAACTTCATGAAAATATTATTTAAAAATAGTGACTAAATTTACTACTATTTATTTATGTATAGATATATACTTATTTTATTTTTTAACTTCAAGAAACTTTCATTTGAAATTTATTGTACTAGCGATTTGTGTTTTTAATAAACATTATTGTTATTTATTATAACTTCATTTTTTCTCCACTTGGAATTTAAAAAAAAATTTATTTTTTTTGTAACACTTTTTGTAGAGCTGTACAATATAATTTTTTTTTTTATTCGACGTCGAAGACGTTTTATGTATATATATTTTTCTAACTGCTTACTAAATTAGCGTCATAACTGTACTTATTATTTATTGTTGGATTAGAAATAGTGTAATATCACCTTAACAACTGTACCTTATTTGCTTTTTAAACTTGGCGTCATAACTGGTATCTTTATTTTACAGGTTATAATAGCGTCATAGTGGTAATTTCAAGTCTAGGTAAGCGTCATAACGTTTTTTTTTTAACAGTTTTCTGTTCCCGTTTTTCAATATCTTACTTTATTTTATTTTTTTTCTTGTTTAAATTTTCTCATATAACTTTATTTTAAATTTTAATAGTATATATATAGTATATATATATTTTTACTTTTTTTCTTTATTCCCACATTATTGTTAAAAACTTTCTTTTCTTCCGAAATTCCTCACTTTTTATCTTTTTTTTTTTTTTATATAGACACTTTTTCTTTTGGTACACTTTATAATGTTTTTTTTTTTAGTTAATATGTTTTTTTTTTTTTTAATTTTCACTGGAAAACACATTTAATAATTTATTTGTTATTTTTTTTTAAGTCCGAATGTGACTGCGCCAGATATGGTATTCTATTTAAAAGAAACACCGCCTTTTAAGGTTAAAAGAATGTCGAGTACTTTATTAAAAACACCGAACGTCGTTTGGGAGCGTTACATTAAAAGTGAAGTTAAACTTAAGAACTATGGCTTATATATATGTGTTTATGTACAAGTAAGAGGATAACAGAGATGTAGACTTAACAGTAATGGTTATGTTAATTAACAGAGGGGAAATTATTTCTATAACATAACTTCNTGCAAGATTCCTATGATATGTTGGCAATTAGTAAATTTAATGCACTATACTATAGTTACTCAGATATTAGAAATTACCAGGTTTACCGACAATTTGCGCGATTTTGTACCAAGCGCTGGAAAGTGCGTTTCGGTTACTGTGATCTTTTCGCTGCTTGTCCCAAATACATGGGAATCCTTTAACAGCCGCCAGTAATTTCTTCCTCTCTTCGTCATTTAATTGGATTTTTGCCCTTTTTGTGGTAGCTGTTGTGTTCTCCACTATTATTCAAATAAAAACGAAACAGTTTAATAGAGTTTTAAACTTATTATTTTAAATAAGCTTACTTTTTCCAATGTTTTGTTAATTTCAAACTTTTCAACTGCTTGTCAATTTCAACAAATGTCACTTTTCGCTCAATTTTAAATGACATGAGCATTTTAAATAGCGGTGAAAAAATGTTGCTGGCATCATGTTGCTAGCATGTTGCGCGGTGTTTTCACGGCGTGAACTGAGTACTACTTTGCCATGAGACGCATGTGAAATTTCACGCATATTTCACAGCAATGCAATTTGTATGGATTTTGACAGCCATTTCACGTGAAACGCGAACTTAGTACTATGCTT
>NW_016159259.1:49117-66869 GCF_001687245.7 Rhagoletis zephyria | reverse complement strand
TTTTTTTTTTTTTATATAGACACTTTTTCTTTTGGTACACTTTATAATGTTTTTTTTTTTAGTTAATATGTTTTTTTTTTTTTTAATTTTCACTGGAAAACACATTTAATAATTTATTTGTTATTTTTTTTTTAGTCCGAATGTGACTGCGCCAGATATGGTATTCTATTTAAAAGAAACACCGCCTTTTAAGGTTAAAAGAATGTCGAGTACTTTATTAAAAACACCGAACGTCGTTTGGGAGCGTTACATTAAAAGTGAAGTTAAACTTAAGAACTATGGCTTATATATATGTGTTTATGTACAAGTAAGAGGATAACAGAGATGTAGACTTAACAGTAATGGTTATGTTAATTAACAGAGGGGAAATTATTTCTATAACATAACTCGCGCACTTCCCGATTTTTTTGGCTTGTTTGCATAGTACCGCTTGCTGTCTCTAAGGCTCTTCCACGCTGCTTTGCAAGATTCCTATGATATGTTGGCAATTAGTAAATTTAATGCACTATACTATAGTTACTCAGATATTAGAAATTACCAGGTTTACCGACAATTTGCGCGATTTTGTACCAAGCGCTGGAAAGTGCGTTTCGGTTACTGTGATCTTTTCGCTGCTTGTCCCAAATACATGGGAATCCTTTAACAGCCGCCAGTAATTTCTTCCTCTCTTCGTCATTTAATTGGATTTTTGCCCTTTTTGTGGTAGCTGTTGTGTTCTCCACTATTATTCAAATAAAAATTAAACAGTTTAATATAGTTTTAAATTTATTATTTTAAATAAGCTTACTTTTTCCAATGCTTTGTTAATATAAAACTTTTCAACTGCTTGTCAATTTCAAAAAAAGGCCACTCTCCGCTCAATTTTAAATGACATGGGCGTTTTAAATAGCGGTGAAAAAATATTGCTGGCGTCATGTTGCTAGCATGTTACGTGGTGTTTTCACGGCGTGAACTGAGTACTACTTTGCCGTGAGACACATGTAAAATTTCGCGCATATTTCACAGCAATGCAATTTGTATGGATTTTGACAGTCATTTCACGTGAAACGCGAACTTAGTCCTACGGTTAGAAATGGAAAGTACAGTGACGGGCAAAACTGTAACATGGTTTAACACTTTTTGTTTCAGCCACCGCTATATTTCCAAGTTCTAAAGCCTTTCATACTTTTGCTGTATATTCTTGTTGGTACATCCCTACTCCCTCTCTCATAACGATTTGAAGTCAATACAACAACAATAAAAAAACCAGCAGAAAAAAATGTAAATTAAGGCAGATGTTACAGTTTTGCACTCATACATTTTTAAGAACTTTTTAACAATTTTCACGAAAAAAAGAACTACTAACACAATGTTCAGTACTCTTTTGCTTGTTTCAGGTCCTGGATACGATTTGGCATACCTTATTTGTATCTCTGTAAAAATTCTGGAAGTATATCCTTAGTTTGCTTTCACAGCTCATATACTCGATTTTACGGACTTGGATACTTAGTAAGCTGTGCTTTTAGTTGTTTTCGCAAATTCTCAATGAGATTTATGTCCGCGGATNAATTTTGGAAAAAAAATTGGATTCCGATATCTATTAAGTAAGTAAATTTCTTGCTTTAAAATTTAGATGGCAAGCCTACTTAGAAATATACTAGAATGAATATTACATATCTTGAGCGCATATGCACTGTGCATACATACGAAAAAAATGCTGAGTGAAATTAACAAAATACAAATTTGTATTAAATAGAAGCGTCGCAACCCTGATCGAAAATATTTTCAGACCAAAGTTCTCAACAATACCTTTCATTTGATATCCATATTGCGAGATTTAAGATAAATTGTGTAGGATCGAAAACAAGTGGCAACCTTACACTACTATGTATCCTAAGGGATAACACTTTGTATATGGGGAAAGCATTGTCTGCGAACCTTCTCTTGGTTCCCATGAATAGTAATATTTTACTTACAAAAAATTAAATAAAAAGAACCCTATGGATATAAATACAAGAATTGCTCGTTTAATATAATAAGATACATTTGTACATATACACACACATACATATATAATTAGTTAAGGTAATAGAGTTAAAAAATTGTATAGGAAAAATGTTGAATAAAAAGATCACATTTGAAATACAAGTCTCACTAAAGACTTCTCTCTTCTATTCCTTTTTTTATATATGTAAGGTAAGGGGCAAAACATTTAGTATTTTCGAATTAACCTCTTACTTTTTAGTCTCTACTTCCCCTCACCATTGGTAAGGGGTAGAAATTTTTGAAGTAAGAGTATTTTCAGGTCAAAGCATTTCTATCACTTTTTACCCCCAACCAGAGGTAAGGAACAAGTGACACAGCTCTGCAGCATAAATGAGGGACAGTTCACATCTGCCCCGTGTGGCCATATGACAACGGGCTTTAAAACCACTTAAATATTTAACATCCACGATTGTTTTTTATTGTTATTTTTTAACCATAGTGTCACTAATATTTTATCTAGTTTTTTTATCACTGTCACATTTTGAAAATACTAAAGCACTTGCTATAAATTTATGCATATCGTTACCTTAATATATAAAGGCCCTATCTCACATCGTCGCTAAAATACAAAAAGCCGTAACTAAGTTGTGAGGACTACATGTCCCCAGGGAATTTAGCCCACACAAACTCCCGCACCACCAACCAAACCAGTCACACAACAGCAACACAAGTCATAGCAACACTCGACAACCTCTTCGTTGCCATGACAACGCAACATCAAACAGCAACATGTAGCTGCGCGACCACGCAACATCAAGCACATAGCCTATTAAAGGCACGGTGGAGAGAATACAGAGGTGGCGCCGATGACGATACCGCTACTCGGCTCTCAGTGATTTTGACAGAATCAGCTGTTTTGGTGACGTCATAGTAGAGAAGACAGCAGTAGTGATGTGCTGAGTCAATACTTTTAAGTACCCAATACTCTCGATACTCGGTACCGAAACATTTAGGTTTCGAATAAAAGCGCACATAGGCCAAAAATATGGAAAAAACGCCTAACAAAACCCGAATGTAAGAGCCAATAGAGCTTTTTTACTGATTCAAATGAAAGATGTATATATGTCGGTTCGATGCCATAATACAGAGAAACCCTTACTTGTTTGAAGCATTTTTGTTCCAGCTGAATCGGACGATATCATTTTTGTAGGCCTGGGACAGATTCTGTAACCAGTTAACGACAATTTTCGAATAGGTATCGGTTTTGTCGACGTTTGATATCAAATATTTGTAAGTCAACAAGTGCGATATCGATCCGAAACTTGTCGCTAACTGGCTACAGAATCTCTCCCCTGAAAGGCTTCTTCATCCGTCAAAGTATTTTTCTTGAACCTTGGATCGACTAAGGTTAAAACTGATAAAATAATATTTTTCTGTGGCGATAAGTTCAAGTGTTTTAGCCGATATCATATAAATTAGTAATGAAAGTTTTTTCTAAACCTGAAATGCATATAATGGCGAGGGTTTAATGTAAATAATCGGTATCGGATACCGAAAAGGAAGTATAGGGTACCGAAATCTTTTTTAAGTATTGGGTACCGAGTATTGGGGACAATTCAGCACATCACTAGTCGCCCTCATTCTCGCCGCTCTCAGTTGTCAACTCTACGATGACGTCACGCTAAAATTACTCTCACGAATTCTGCTGCAATCTGCGCAATCTTGTATTCTATCATTCTTGTATTAAAGGAGTAGCACGACAAGAAACCAGTCAGTCAGCACGAGACTTTGGTCGTGAACATACGGCTACTGGCAAGAAGTGACCTCATCTTCACCGGCTCGAGCGTCGGGCTTGATTCCACTTCTGCAACAGCTGCTGGTACGGTGATGTCTTCTGCGCTGGCTCGAGCGTCGGGCTGGACATCACCTTCCCAGTCGCAGCGCCACAAGCTACACACGCTCTCACCACAGCACCTCGTGGAACCGCGTACGGGCGACACACGCTCGCCCGCAGTCAGCACCGCTGTTAGCAGAGGGACGTCGACAGCGCCTACAAGAGCGCTTCTCATCGCCGTCAGCAGGGCGGCGCCAACAGCGCCAGTAGAACGATACTCTCCGGCGCGAACAGAGCGCCACTTGTCAACGTCGCCAGAGTGCCGCCCAGCAGCGTCGTTAGAATGCCACTCACCGGCACGACCAGATCGCTGCTCTCCGACATTGCGAAAGCGCCACATACCGGCGTCATCAGAGCGCCACTCACCGACGGTCTTAGAGTGCCACTCACCGGCACGGCCAGAGCGCAACCCACCTTGCAAGAGTGCTACATACTGACGCGGCCAGAACACCACTTGTAGACGTTAGCAGCGCGGCTCTCCGCGGCGTCAGCAGAGCGCTGCCCACCTGTACTAAAGCCACGTCACTACAGCATAACGGGCTCATAACGGAACAAGGAGCCGTTACCCAGCTACTGCAAGTGACGCTACCGAATGTTTCAAATTGTTATTTGTTATATGCTCTTTTTATAGAAATTAAGGAAAATTAAATAATAAAGTACGATTTACCAGAGACCTGAAACTACAAATGTATTGTAACGAACCCTGGACACGGCAAGTATACACCAGCATTTTAGAAGAAGCATCGGGGCTAGCAAAAACGCTTCGTTACAATTGACGCCCGAACAGGGATCGCCGATGGTAGATCGTACGCGTGTAAAGGAAAATTTTTTACATGTTTGATACGAACAAAATGGCGGAAGTAATCAACACAACATGGCTAGATGATATACCCAAGGAGAAACTAGTATCCATCGCAGAGGAGTTGGGAGTCGAGTGCGCGGGTACCGCCCGAGAAATACGCAAGCGCATAACGGCGCTGGCGGCCAAGGCGCACACCGACCCAGAGATCCATGCCAAATTCCAGGCGATGGAAATCACCAACAGAGACAACGAGGCTGCCTCGGAAGACGAGGATGAGCAGAAAACACCAGTGCCACCGGATGAACGTGGGGAGAGTACGACTAATTTCATGGAAAACACGACACAGAACCAGTTGGCGGTATTATTACACCAGCACCAGCCACCAATGCACCAGCACCCGCCGACAACAACCATCGGGCCGAACGCAGGTACAGCCAACCCTGAAATCCAAGAGCCGACCCACACGTTTGCACCCATCATCGACCAGGTAAGGAAGTGGTCAGTAAAATATGACGGTGCATGACACCCGCTAGCTTTTGTAGAGCGATTGGAGGAGTTGGCCGAGGTATGTGCCTTGAATTCGGACCTCCTGCCAAAAATAATGCCTGAGTTACTGTGCGGCACCGCTCTTCACTGGTATCGCAACAACAACGAACACTGGGGAGATTGGATAACATTCAAGCGCAACTTCCTGCCAGCCCGTTATGTTGAACGCCTCGAGGACGACATACGGCAGAGCAGGCGGCATCCAAGGGAGAAATATAAGGATTATGTCATCGCGATACAAAACCTGATGCGACACGCCGGGTATAGCAGCGAGCAGCGATTGGAAAGGATTTTCCGCAGCAGCCACCCCGACTACTTACTATACATCCGGCGGCGGGATTTCACCACGTTTCAGAACTACTCTTACTCGCGGAAGAGTACGAGGGTATCCACGAGGGTCACAGACGGACGTCGGAAACATCACGACGAGAGGTGGCAAGGCATGTCACCGGCGACAACCCGATGAGGACCACCACGCAACCAGGCGAATCATCTCATCGTCCCCCACTAGTGCGGACGACACAACCCCACCCGCCAGTTACACCACACCACTCAGCGACGGACACACAACGCCATGGCCTATACAGGAACCAGAGCTTCGACCCCAACAACGTATGCAGGAGATGTGGGCAGGAAGGACATTATGTCAGGTGAGGCCGCAACGCACGGAAGTTATTCTGTAGGGAGTGCGGTCGAGTCAATATCCGCACGATCGAATGCTGTCGCAGGCGTCAGGAAAACGGCGGAGGGCTCCACCAAGAACACAGCGCGGTGAGTCCACCGGAGCTAGCGCCGAAATTTCAGGATCACGGTCGACTGTACTCCCTGGTCTACTTGGGTAGGGAGCTAGTCGAGGCCGTCATCGATACCGGCGCCTCGAAGAGTTTCATATCCACCACCCTAGCGGAATATATGGCAACCGTAGGAAGCGGATAAAGAATAACGGTAGCCCTCGAGATACACATGGCCGACGGTACCAGTAGCAAGGTTTTCGGGGCCATGAGGATCGAGGTTCGTCTCGAACAAGCGATGCACCACACAGTGCTATATATCATGCCAGGAAACCATGAGCGGAGCGGCCAACGTGGCGGAACACAGGATCGTCATGACCGACGACCGCACCATCAAGCAACCGTACTTTCCGCGCAACCCTGAGATGCAGGCCATCATTAACGCAGAGATCGACGAGCTCCTCTCCAAGGGGTGCATCGAACCCTCCTGTAGCCCACATAGTGCGCCCATCATGTTGGCTCGGAAGAAAAACGGTAAGTGGAGGTTGTGTGAATAACAACAGATACTGGACAAGTTACGTAGGGCTAAGTATATCAGCAGCCTAGACCTCAAAAACGGCTACTGGCAGATACCCCTGGAACCGAACAGTCGCCCGTACACCACCTTCATCGTGCCGGGGCGCGGACTATTTCAATGGCGTGTCATGCCGTTCGGCCTGCACTCCGCGCCAGCAACATTTCAGAGAGCACTCGACCAGGTCATCGGCCCAGAAATGGAACCCCACGCTTTCGCCTACGTAGACGGCATCATCGTCATAGGATCCACCACGCGCGAAACTCCGCATTAACCCCGAGAAGTGCGACTTCTTCAAGAAGGAACTCTGATACTTGGGTCATGTGGTCAGTGACGAGGGAAAACCACCGTCTAACGTGAAAGAAATACGCCAGTACCTCGGGATAGCCTCGTGGTACCGTCGCTTCGTGCCCGATTTCGCCACGTTAAGCCAACCACTAACTGCACTCCTGAAAAAGGGTAAGCATTGGAAGTGGGGAGTCGAACAACAAGAGGCCTTCGATACCCTCAAGCGGAAGCTCACCGAGGCCGCCGTACTCGCCTGTCCGGATTTTAACGAGAAATTCACCCTACAGACGGACGCTAGTAACTTTGGCTTGGGAGCGGTATTGACTCAAGAATTAGAAGGAGGCGAACCCGTAATATCTTATTCCAGCAGGAAATTGAGCAAAGCGGAGGCCAACTGCTCGCCCTGAGAAGGAGTGTCTTGCCATCGTTTGGGGAATCCGGAAGATGAGCCCCTACCTAGAGGGATACAGGTTTAAGGTGATCACCGACCACATGTCGCTGAACTCGATCGAGAGCCCTTCCGGCCGTATAGCGAGGTGGGCTCTAGAACTACAACAGCATACATTTGATATAGAATATCGAGAAGAGAAACTCAACTTGGTTGCGGACGCACTATTCTTGTGTTAATGCGGCAACCACTGGAGACCCTCCGGCAAGCGATAACGACGGAACCACGATGCAAGTGGTGGCATAAGCGCGTGGGCGAAGTGCGCGCTAACCCGGAGAAATACGTGGACTATATGGTGCAGGACGGACCACTCTACCGCCATATCCCGTGCCGAAGCCAGGATGAGGAAGCAGTGCCCTGGAAGTTATGCGTACCACACCCCCTTCGCCAGCGAGTGTTAAAGGAGAACCATGATGTACCCAGCGCCGGCCACATGGGCATCCGGCGGACAGTGGCGCGGATTGCCAACCGATATTATTGGCCAGGTATGTTTCGGGATATCAGCCGCTACGTACGCCAGTGCGATTCCTGCCAAAAGTACAAGGACAACAGAAACCAGCGGCAAAAATGCTGTCACAGGTGGCTTCGGAGCCCTTCGCAACGGTCGGCACATACTTCGTCGGACCCCTACCGCGATCAACACATGGCAACACCATGCTACTAGTGTTCTTCGACCGTTTCAGCAAGTGGGTGGAGCTAGTCCCAATGAGACGCGCCACGGCATAAGGACTCCGCTGTGCGTTCAGGGAACGAATTCTAGCGAGATTTGGCGTTCCGAAGATACTCATCTCGGTCAACGGCGTTCAGTTCCCCAGCACGCTGTGGCAACGCTACCTCCAATAGATGGGAATACGACAACAGTTTACCGCGCCATACACCCCCCAGGAGTACCCAACGGAGCGCGCTAACCGGACGGTCAAGCGAATAATAGCTCAACTCACCAGATCGCAACACCAGCGATGGGATGACCTCCTCCCCGAAATCGAGCTAGCCATAAATACCAGCGTCACCGCCTCTACTGGGTACAGCCCAGCTTTTCTGGTCCAACTGCGTGAGCCACGACTACCAGGAGCACTCTTTGACGAGGTCAACATTGGGACGGGCACTATTCCCCCTACTGCCGAGGAGAAGTCAGCAGGATGCTGGAGGCATTCAAGATTGTCCGGCAAAACATGGAGAGAGCGGCGACGGACCAGGCCCGCCACTACAACCTCAGACGTCGAAAATGAACCCCTAGGGTCGACGAACTAGTCCTCGTCAAGGAACACCATCTGTCCAAGGCCGCGGACGGATTCGCAGCGAAATTGGCCGCCAAATATGACGGTCCCTACAAAATCCTGAGATACATATCACCTGTGATCGTCAAGTTACGCAAGACCGATGGAGGAAGGGAAAAGACGGCCAATATCGCGGAANAACCCCTAGGGTCGACGAACTAGTCCTCGTCAAGGAACACCATCTGTCCAAGGCCGCGGACGGATTCGCAGCGAAATTGGCCGCCAAATATGACGGTCCCTACAAAATCCTGAGATACATATCACCTGTGATCGTCAAGTTACGCAAGACCGATGGAGGAAGGGAAAAGACGGCCAATATCGCGGAATTAAAAACATACCATGCAAGCGAGGCCATACAGGCGCGAGGAGACAACTAAATTGAAAAAAAGGGAACGAACAAATAACTAATTGAATTTATTACCCAAATTTAAATTTAGACGTCACTCCAACCAGCGATTCAACCGCGAACCACCAAAGAGTGAAAACGAACATTTCGGAAGCTTAGAAAAATTTTGTGAAAAAAGCAAGAGAAATGGACAGCAACGACATATGGGCGAACAGCGTCAAACGAGTACGTGAGCGTATGGAAGAGGAGGAAACGCCCTCATACCCAGGTGATAGGGCTGCAGCCCACAACCGGCGCACGAAACGCCGCGACTGCACGCGCCGACTCGGTCAACGCCGCCGCGAGACACGCGGAGCTTACGGGCACTGCCGACGCACGCCGCGTCGCAGCCATAGGGGCGGTCAACGCCCACGCCTCAGGCGGCACAACACGCGTCGCCACTGCTCACGACGTCGCTGCCCACAAGCTAGACAGCGGATACCCGCTGCCACTACAGGGGTCGCTGCGCCCATTAGCGTCTGTAGCACGCGCACCGTTACCATGTCTACGACCACCATGCCAGGACTCGCCGCACAGACCGGCATCAACACCTCGTACACCCTCACGACGCCTACGAACAATACGTCGTCAGCCGCCGCACGTACAACAACAAGCCGCCAGGCGCACCGCCGCCTGGACAGAAGCGGCCGCAAGAGCACACCCCATCAGGCGCACCACACCAACGCCCGAATGTATCCTCGGCAGGGCAACCGCCGATACACGCGACGTCCTCGTAATCACGGAAGAGCAAGCCATCGCCACAGATGGGAACTCTACGATCAGCAGCTCAACAGGAAGCAGTGGGTCGAAGGAAAACATGCAGTCATCCGCGACGCGAGTACAGTCGCCGGCCATGCAACTTTCCTCGGGGGAGGAGCCACCGCCGCGGGAGGAGCAAGGCCCGGTACTGACCTTTCCGCCAGGCGGCATCACACTGTACCCGGTGGATCTGCGACCGTTAGAAGGAACGCGATGGTTGACGGACGCGGTGATGGATGCATGGGCGAGAGGGCTAGAGGCCGATCTGGGGCCACGGGCCACTATACTCAGCTCTTTCGTGGTGGTGCCAGGTAATAAGATCAACGGAAATAAGGTCAATTGACTTTGTTTCCCACCCTGGTGCGAAATAAAGTCAATTTACATTATCACCTTTTTAAAACCGAAATGAAATCCATTGACATTATTTCTCTTTCAAACGTTAAATTTGCTTAGCTTCGCGGCGGTCCGCGTACCCGCGCGGCCGCTGCGTACATCACGTCACGCTACGCCGCGGCCCCCCTTCCCCGTCTCCCGCCGTGCTGCAACGCAGATAGATTTATTTTTTGTATACGTTGAAATAAAATTTTTATTATTTTAAACAACGAGGGCTTATATTCAATAATACCCTCTATCTGCACACTTTTCACAAAGATGAGATTCTGATATAAAAATCCACCTAAGCTTCAACTGTCATCAGTGATATTAATACTACCTTATATAACGACAGGTATTTAATAAGTCCCAGATGGTTTCTAAAATCACAAATTAGTTTTTGCGCAAATTGCAGATATACGGTATTAATGAATTCAAGCCCTCGATATTTCNTACGGTATTAATGAATTCAAGCCCTCGGTATTTCACATTTTTATATTTGTAAGTTACTGGAAACAGGGATGCCAACTTGGCTCAAACCGTGCTATTTGTCCCTATTTTACTTCAAATGGCACTAAATTTTTCAATTTGGCACAAAGTGCCAAAATGGCACTTTTGTAAAAAAATATTACATTTCAATACATTTTTGTGAAATCCATTGCGTGCACTTCTTTTTCTCAACTAAAATGGTCTAATTTATAAAGTCTATTCAACCGGTTTATCTTATTTTATCATTGCCTTTTTGTTTGGAAAATGTAGCTTTATTTTATTGCTAAATGTGAATGATTAAAAGGAATAACACCTTTTTTAGCGCTTTTATTTTTCTATTTGGCATATTTTGGCACTTTTTTATCCTCAATACTAAGGCACCTCATAACTAAGGATAGTTGGCAGCCCTGATTGGAAGATTTCCGCTGTATTTTGGGGCAACAACTTGTCTGCAGTAAAAATGCATATAATTTGTGTTTCAAAAGTGTGTGAAAACCAATCAATTAACTTATATGATCTCGGTTCCGATATTAATAATCAATAATTGTTTATGCCCGCATTTTAGCACATTGGCTCGTTGAATGTGCTATCTAACAAATAGGTCCGTCGTTCTCCTTTGCTGCTTTTAAATGATGTCGTCACAAATTGCTGGCGGAGAAATGAATACAGTGTAAGAAAATTCTTTTTCTATAATTGTTTCCTTATAGAAAAGTTGGTTTCTTTTCCACCTTAGAGAATCCGAGTTCGTTCAAAATATGCTAATTTAAAACACAGAATTCTTTCAGTGTTCCTCCGGGGTTTTTGGACATGGACTGTTTCTTCAATTTAATAGTGTTCGCTTTATTTTTGTGGAAACGAAACATGTTTTGCAAGTTATGGATCATTTCTACACTCTTTCTTCAAATATTTCTCGTATTCCAGCTGTGCGCAGGCGTTTAGTTTTTCGCATCGTGTTTTTACATATTCGTAATTTAAATTTTTTTAATAAAATCAATTAGTGGTAGTTCATGATTTTGTGAGGATTAATATCACAACACTGAGGATTTGGCAATAACCTTTTTCATCTATTAAAAAAACCACACTTACGGGGCAATGTTTATTGTAAGAACAACATTTTTTTCTATGAATCGACATACTTTAAGAATTGTTGACAATATTTGCATTTGAATGGGGAAATAGCGTCAATGACTTTATTTCCAAATTTTTGTTGACTTTATTTCGCACCAGGGTGGGAAATAAGGTCAATTGACTTATTACCTGTCACCTTTGTGGTATGGCAACTAATGCAACAGGGGAATCCGGAAGAGAATTATCGGCGCATCCATCGCTGGTTACGAAGGACGGACCTGTTCGGCAAGAGGGCGGTTGTAGCGCCCCACAACACGGCTGGACACTGGTACCTACTGGTCCTTGCGAACCGGGAGACCACCCACCATCTCCTCGATATAGAATGCTGGAAGGAACGCTACCTGTGGACCGTGGATTCTAGGGTGAGGGGCAGAGTCGTCCAGGCAACAGCAACATTGGGAGAGTTCCTACAGTGGGTATACTCCAGAGGTACGGCGGGGTGGGCTTCGAGGTTCAAGGAGTCCACCCGAGGGTACCGCAATAAGAAAACGATGGGGATTACGGCGTGTATACCCTATAGACGATCCAAAGGGTCATGCGCTTCTTCGGACAAGGCAAAGGGGCACCAGGGTATATCGCCGAGCCGTTCTCGGCCGGTATGACGGCCCTGAAGCGGGTGCAGATACTGACCACGTTTCGGCAGCACGCACGTGGACGCCAAGTCGCAGAGCCGCCGCCACCACTACCACACTCGCAACTACACTACGACACACCCGCTATCGCCTCGCTGATTCGACTGCCGCCATCACCGGCCAACGAACACTAGTCAGGTCATTCCTATCTCCTCAACAGCCCGTATCCCGAACGGAGAAGCAGTCGACAGTGCCACCAGAGGGAATAAGAATCCTCATCAGCGACGCTGAGGGACCGGCATCAGACCAGTTCCCGACAATAGCGGACAGAATCCGTCGGAGCCACAGAGACATCACCGCACGCGTATGCAAACCACGGCTGAGGTTCAGTACCAAAGACTACCGGGTAACCGTATGCCATTGGGGCGCGCACATCCACCCAAGAGCCAGGGGAGTTCCAGACCACCAAGTAAGGGGGGGTGGACTAAATGTCCCCAAGGAATTTAGCCCACACAAACTCCCACACCACCAACCAAACCAGTCACACAACAGCAACACAAGTCCTAGCAACACTCGACAACCTCTTCGTTGCCATGGCAACGCAACATCACACAGCAACATGTAGCCGCGCGACCACGCAACATCAAGCACATAGCATATTAAAGGAGTAGCACGACAAGAAACCAGTCAGTCAGCACGAGACTGCAGTCGTAAACATACGGCTACTGGCAAGATGTGACTTCATCTGCACCGGCTCGAGCGTCAGGCTTGATTCCACTTCTGCAACAGCTGCTGGTAGGGTGATTTCTTCTGCACCGGATTGAGCGTCGGGCTGGACGTCACCTTCCCAGTGGCAGCGCCACAAGCTACACACGCTCTCACCACAGCGTCTCGTGGAACTGCGTACGGGCGACACCCGCTCGCCCGAAGTCAGCACCGCCGTTAGCAGACGGACGTCGACAGCGCCTACAAGTGGCGAACAGAGCGCCACTTGTCAACGTCGCCAGAGCGCCGCCCAACGGCGCGAGTAGAACGGTAGTCTCCGGCGTCATTAGCGCGATACTCTCCGGCGCGAACAGAGCGCCACTTGTCAAGGTCGACAGAGTGCCTCCCAGCAGCGTTATTAGAACGCCACTCACCGGCACGACCAGAGCGCTACTCTCTGACATTGCAAAAGAGACACATACCGGCGTCATCAGAGCGCCACTCACCGACGGTGTTAGAGTGCCACTCACAGGCACGACCAGAGCGCAACCCACCTTGCAAGAGCGCTACATACCGACACGGTCCGAACACAACTTATAGACGTTAGCAGCGCGCCACTCAGCGGCGGCAGCAGAGCGCTGCCCACCAGTACTAAAGCCACGCCACTACAGCCTAACGGGCTCATAACAGAACAAGGAGCCGTTACCCAGACACTGCAAGTGACGCAACCGAATGTTTCAAATTGTTATTTGTTATATGTTCTTTTTATAGAAATTAAGGAAAATTAAATAATAAATTACGATTTACCAGAGCCCTGAAACTACAAATTTATTGTAACGAACCCTGGACACGGCGAGTATACCCCAGCATTTTAGAAAAAGCATCGGGGTTAGCAAAAACGCTTCGTTACAAAGTAAAAATCAAAAATTCCTTTTTTGATGATTATGGTGCATTTCGTCGAATTATAAGTGCCCACAAAATTTTAAGCAATAAACAATTTTAGTTCATAACGTCTTTTATGTATTTCAGCGACTATATGAGTTAGGGCCTTTCGATAACGATATATAACTTTTCGATGGTTTTCTGCCACTTCTTACGTTGTTTAAAAAACACACGTGTATTACGCTCGATAAACAGCAAGGCGCTGACAGATGCGTAAGCGTTTCGAAAGAGACACCTTTTAGCAATTAGTTAACGTACATATAAGCATTTTTAAGATCAGTTTTTCTTTTACACCCTTCCATAGATGATGTATTTTGCGTTGCCATATGGCAACACGGAGTCGAATTGGGTTAAATACTGAATTGAGAAACATAAAAAAACTCTTTGTTACACGAAACCCTTGAATACGTGCCTGTCATCTATTACTTATTTTTCGATATTTCGCTATTTTACTTTTCTTTCATTTCAACGTCATTGGCATTTTCAGATTCTTCCAATTATGTTTTGGTTCGACATTCTGCTTTTTCATAATAATTCATAATTCATGTCATTCATCTTCAATTTCTTTCAGTCCAATGTCGTTCGTATAATCGAACGTGCCTCTCAAATACTGCCGCCATCATGCTTTTTAATTTGGCAGGCACATCCGCTGTTTGGTAGGCATATCCGTTGTTAGATAGAAAATCGACAATAAGGGCATAGGATTCCATACTTGTAAGTATATACGTTGCTGCATATGCATATTAGAATTTTGCAATGGGGTGTTCTCGAGGATTAATGCTTTTCGTTATACCGTGCAATCTGGCGAGACATAGAGAATTCCCATAATATTTGGACAAAAGTAGTGGTTTGTTGTGTATAAAAAAATTCAAAATACATGTAAAACTAAATACATGAAAATATAATAAAATTCAAATATAGAAATGGCACTTAATCCTACTTAATGCAGTATTCGGGACTCATTGCCACCACCATTGCAATTACAAAAGTGCGTTGCGCGTTGTGTGGGTGTTGACATATGGATTACCTCCTGCCTAACAGTATAGCCACGCAATATATTGTCACAGCTGCAACAGTTGCAAGGTTCGCTCATACCTTCACTTTCGTTCCTGAACTTTGATGTCAATTGAGCATTAATTTCCTCGCCATCGAATTTGACATAATGGTTTGCTGGATATTTCTGAAATGAAAAAATGTTTATAAGTGTACAAAAAAGATTACATCAAAATGCACCACAACCACTATCGGCCGGTCATCACCATCGCAACCAACATTTTCACGACTACAACAGTTGACTTCTGCTTGTTTGCGTATTATATATTTCGCCAAACAGCAAATGATGATCTGAAAAACATTCGACTAGAATAGCGCAGTCTCTTCCAAACGTTTCCTACATTATAAGCTTACGTCCAACTTAAACGCTATCAAAACTAGTGCCGTTAAACCATAAAGGATCTCCCATATTTTGTTGGTGAATAGCGGCAAACATCCATCTGTGGTTATCTGTGACAAAGTCAAATATGGAATGCGACTATTACTGGGGCGTGGAATGTAATTCTCAAAGCAAGTAGCACAAGTGTGTTTGCAACAGGCGTATGGTGCTAAAGCTGTTTCTCCGCTGCATACATAAAATGCCGAAAAATAATTTCGAATTACTAAGTGCACAATCTACATATTTACCTGCCCGCCGGTTGACATTGGATCGCTTCTTCTGGCATCCACGAGGCATTCATCCAGTCCTTATAGCTATGCACGCCACAGCACTCTTTATGATATTGCAGGCCGTCCCACAGAAGTTTCCATTCCGGGCATGTGTAGTATAGGTCAATTCCTTTAAGTAGCGACATTTCCGCTGTATTTTCTAATGCATCAGCGCAAGTTATCAATGACCAAATTGTGCCGAGTCCACAAAAAACTACCACAAAACAAAAAAACATCCAAAGGTTCAGGAGTAAGTTGACGTTAGACGAAAAGCGGCGCGACCATAGAGAGGACCACATAGCAATACTGCAGGCATAAACCACCATGAGCTGGAACCCAAGAATGTAGGTGTTGAAAAATTGGCCGCCTAGCATTTTTCGTTCAACGTCTGCCATGTAAGCGCCCAGAATGCGTTGATAAATGGCCGTAACGATAATAATAGCCAAGCCCAGCAAAATTTCCAACAGCAACAGCACGGTGAGATAGACGCGGGCCCGACCAAACGGCTCTTGCATTTGGACATCGTTCAAAACGAATTAAAAAAACTTAAACGAAAGTTGTCTGTGTCATTAAATGTCGAAATCAAAGGGTTGCCTTTCAAAATATTTTTGATAAAGCCATACTGCCTTAAAGTGAAGGTACATACCATCCATTGCGACAGCGTCGCCGTCACCGTCAACATCACCGTCAACGATGCTTATGCGTCAAGTTACACACAATTCTTTTGACATTATGCCCGAAAAATTTCTAACTCGCTGATACTCTTTGCAAAATTTGCATTTTACTTTTTCACTTCTTTTATTAGGTTTTTCTACATTACTTTTTACATTTCGTGTTTCCATAAATATTAAAATTTTCACAAACTGGAAAAATTTACGTTCAAATATGTAAACAAAACACTGAATAGTTGTCATTTGACGCAATCGAATAAGCAAAATTGAGAGTTGAGCTAATTGGTGCGGCACCGTCACCATCAGCTTGTTCATGTAACTTACTTCATACAAATATACCGAATCAGCTTTTTTGACAACTGCGGGTGACGGTGACGGCAACGCAATGCACGTTATGTACTCACTTTTATCCTAAGTTTCACCTGAAAAAAACTTCACCCGAACATTTGTCATCCGCCCATAGTAATTAAACTATTAATTTTTACTATGCATTATTTCCCTCAGTGTATATAAGTATTTATACGAATGTATTATGGCTTAGCGAATTAAAATACAATCTGCCTTATCCTGAATTTCGTTCGGAAAAAAATTCACCTGATAATTTTTATTGCACTCGTAGTAAATATATGGAATTAAAATTTGAAAAGTGAACCGGTTCGGGGAAAATGAGACGAATGATGAAGCCAAATTTCTTTACTTGCTAGGTCACGTCATCCCTAAAGATAACTGTTTAAGCGACTTATGCATTTCCCGCATAAACAAGCCAAGCTTCCCAAACCAAATCTTCCTTAGTCAGTGCCTAAGCATGGAAAGAAATTTGCTCTGAAAAGGCGATCTAAAATCCCTTTACGAAAATGTGTTAAACGAATATCTCACCCTCAACTATATGAAAGAAACGCCTTCCCATTAGATATCTTTTAGAGGCAAATATTGGTCGTTCTACCACCCACACCACGCAGTTATAAAACTCGAAAAAATAACGAGCAAAGTCATGAGTTTAATTTTCCCCGAACCAGTTCACTTTTCACTTTTGGTTTCCATGTATTTACTATGAGCGGAATAAACATTTTCGGGTGAAACTCAGGATAAGGCAGATTATTAAAAATTATTAATTATTATTATTATTATTAACTGTGCATGTATGCATACCTTCGTCTTTCACAAATGCATTATTGCGGTTTTCAACCGAAACTGTGCATGCATGCCTTATTTCGGTTTTTGCCATATGCATTATTTCGGTTTTGAACCGAAATTGTGCATGCATGCATTATTTCGGTTTTTGTTATACGCATTATTTCGGTTTTCTAACGAAAGTATGCATATGGATAATTTCGTTTTTATACCCGAGCGCACTTGTGCACAAGGGTATTATAACTTTGTTCACATAACGGTTGTTTGTAACAGGCAAAACGAATCGAGATAGATATAGACAAATGTATACATAAATGATCAGAATGAAAAGAGAAATCGATTAAGCGGTGACTGTCTGTCCGTCCGTCCGTC
>NW_016159259.1:48428-48553 GCF_001687245.7 Rhagoletis zephyria | reverse complement strand
CTTTTCCGGCAACATGAATTATTTACTTCTACTTAGTAAGGGTTATACTCCCTAAGCGCGGCCGAAGGCCGCCTACGCAGACAGAAGTTCTGCGCAAAAATACTTCCGCCCTTCTTTTCCGGCAA
>NW_016159259.1:45481-48279 GCF_001687245.7 Rhagoletis zephyria | reverse complement strand
AAGTTCGTTTTCATGTATGCACTATTTCGGTTTTTGTCATATGCATTACTTCGGTCAGTCGGCGGCTGTGCGCGCTCTCACTCATCAGCACCTGGGTTCAAGCCCTGGTCAAATAAACATCGCAAAAAAAATAGAAAAAGGTTTTTTCTTAACAGCGGTCGTCCCTTGGCAGGCAATGCCAAAAAAACAACTTCTCATAAAAATACAGTCGCCGTTCGGAGTCGGCGTAAAACTGTAGGTCCCTCCGCTTTGTGTGACAACATCAAGGCGCACGCCACAAGTCGGAGGAGAGGCTCGACCAAACACTAAGGTAGATATGTGTAAGCGCCAATCTATTACTTCGGTTTCGAGTCGAAACTGTGCATGTATGCATTACGTCGGTTTTTGTCATATGTATTATTTCGGTTTTGAACCGAAACTGTGCATGTATGCATTACTTCGTTTTTCTCATATGCGTTATTTCGGTTTTCAAACGAAAGTGTGCATGTATGCATTATTTCGGTTTTTTCATATGCATTATTGCGGTTTTCAACCTAAACTGTGCATATATGCATTATTTAGTTTTTTTTTCATATGCATTATTTCGGTTTTCAACCGATACTGTGCATATATGCATTATTTCGGTTTTTTTTCGTATGCATTATTTCGGTGTTTTTCATATGCATTATTTCGTATGCACAGTTTCCATATGCACAATTTCAGGGTGCCTAAATTGCTTGCTTAAGTTGCAGCTTGTTATTTTTATATATCCGACTTTATCCTCAGATAAAAGTTTTTGAAGGAGTATACGAAGGGATATGTTGCACCACCAGAATTGGTAGGAGTTGCTTCCGACATAAACACAACATCTGAAAGTGGGATGCTGCAATGTTTATTTGAATACGCTAAGTGATTTGATATGACTTTTAATTATACGATCACCAGGGAACTCCAAATTCAAGTGGCATGGAGAAGCTACGAGATTTTTGTTAGAGGAATACAGAAAAAGGAAAGATAAGTTTCGTGATCCAAAAATTAAAAAGAGCATGTGTGAATCGGTAACAAAGTCCGCGGCGAGTAAATTTTTGAAAACTATGAGGTGAATAAAATTTGAGTAGCTCATGAGGCTAGTGAAATTTTTGACAAATGCATAGAAAATTCTGACAATCGCAAAGATTGTTGATGTGCGTAACTTTTCTTTAAATAAAAGCTTAAATTGATGAATTGCAATCAACGATGGCAGATTTTTTCTTAAAATATTAATTTCACTTCAATTTGTAGTATTTTATTCTGCATAAATTTGCGGTTATCAAAAATTTACTGTTGTCAATAAATACTTCATTTCACACAGCAGATTGGCAAAACTTTCTCACCATAGTAAAAATATTATTCAACAGTTTCCCCATAGAACTTTGTTACCGATTCACACACGCCCAAAGAAGAATTTGTGGATGGATATTCTCGCTGACATGAGGACGGCGGGCTTTCTCGTTGAAGATGATGACACACTGGACCGTAAAATGCGAAACATGAAGAGGACCTATAAAACTATAAAAGATAACAACAATAAAAAGAGTACAGGTCAGTGGCCAAATGTATCATAGTTACATTGAATGCGTATGTGCCCATAATTTTGAAAGTGGTGTAAGTCACATCAGACCGACCTTTTGTGATTACATGGTAATTTACCTGCATCTGAAATCGTCGGTTATTCGTTCGAATTCATTAAGCAAAGGTAAAAGTTTTTGTCGTCAGTTTATGTCGATAGCAGGTTTCGGTTACAAGTAAACGGTCATTTAAGCACAAAAGGTGTGATGTGAATCAGGCTACTTTCAAAACTATGGGCACATATTCATATGCATGCATATTGTATGTACATATCTGTGTTCGTCAATTAAAGTAGCCGAAGTTTAGGTAGGTAATTTTTTCTTTAAACTAATTATTCATTGGATTCCCAAGCAACATTTTATAGATTAACTAGCCGCAGGTTTAGTTTATGATGCCCTTTTAATAGAAGCTTAATAAAAATATAATAATAAATAAAAAAATAATAATAAAATTTAATGGGCAATAAAACTGCATACCTAAAAGTTTTCTGAAATTCTGAAAAAAAGTGTAACAATTTTAGGGATTTTGGTGCAAATTTGCTGAAATTTTATAATTTTTGCACAGAGATTTAAAAAATATTAAACATCAAAGAAGTATAGCAAAATCAGTTAATAAAAGTTTATATTACTTCTTCTACCAGAGTGCATACTTATCTACCGCTGTTTACTTAACAATTTTATTTTCTCTTTTTAATATACCAAATGGGGCTCCTGCTGAGATAGCCCAATTGAGTTTAAGGTCTCTAAAAGCGTCTTTTCTTAAAAGGTGCCGAGCTTGTATTAGAGTAGAAGGTCGCCAATTTGAGCATATTTTATCAATAAATGAATAAATTTTTCTTCAAACAACTCATGTATATGTTTTATTTCACGTGAACCCATCCTTCACAAAAAATATTGATAGATATAGCCCTTGTTATAGACTCTAGTCCGAATTCCGGTAAGTAACACAAACTAATGTCAGGAGCAGGTAATAATGTACCTTTGTACTATTTAGCATGTCATTTGACGGTAACAAGAGCAAATTCAATTTAAATCTATTAAATACATTCTAGCGTGTCTCAGTCCTTTACCCACAAAAGCGGCTATAATTTTTTTTTCTATTCAAAACAGTAAGTGTGGCACCTTTCTGAAATCTTTATTAAATGAGCAATTTTTTTATGTAATGTAAAGTTATAGCTCAGAACATTTTTTTTCACCCGAGATAGTCAAAGT
>NW_016159259.1:15209-45456 GCF_001687245.7 Rhagoletis zephyria | reverse complement strand
ATTTGACGGTAACAAGAGCAAATTCAATTTAAATCTATTAAATACATTCTAGCGTGTCTCAGTCCTTTACCCACAAAAGCGGCTATAATTTTTTTTTCTATTCAAAACAGTAAGTGTGGCACCTTTCTGAAATCTTTATTAAATGAGCAATTTTTTTATGTAATGTAAAGTTATAGCTCAGTACCAAGAATGATAGAATACAAGATTGCGCCGATCAGAGAGGATTTTTGAGAATAACTTTTGTGTGACGTCACACTGGTGCAATTGCGAGAGAGAAATGCCAAAACGTGAGCAAGAATGGAAGAAGAAGAAAAAATGATGCAAAGGAAAACGTAAACAAGTTGCACCAGTGTGACGTCATGCAAACAACGATTCTGTCAAATTCGTTAAGAGAAAAATAGCGGTACCGAGATCGGCGCAACTTTTGTATTCTCTCAATCGTGGCTCAGTACATTTTTTTTTCACCCGAGATAGTCAAAGTTGGGGAAGAAAATATCAAAAAGTTAAAAATCCAGAAATAGTTATGATGGTTCCTTAATATATTTTAACTACATTGCATTTGAGTATGGAAGTATTTTACATAAAAAATTTACTAAGTATTGCCCGGCTTGTAGTTGCAGTTAAAGAAAGCACATGAAAAGGCACGATTTTTTTTTTAATTCGAAAAAATGTAAATATTTCAAAAACGGTGACACTTTTACCTGAAAATTTTTTGTTTATCAGGGAGCTCACCCCCCACCTACCTTCCCCTAAAGTTTGGCACCTTACTTCTGGGACATGCTGTATAGTACACTATACACATTCATACCTACTTAGTTGGTGACCAATTTTCAAGTATATACATATGTATATTTCAGGTCGTGGCCGCGTTCAGTGGAATACTACGACCTGTTCGAAGATATTTTTCCACTGATCACACAGTCAATTTGGGTCCAGTCGTGTCATCGAAGGAGAACAGTGATGTGCCTATGCTCCTTGACGAAAGCACATGCAGCACAACGTCCAGTTTAGAGGCATTTTCAGATTCACCTGGCGCTAAATCGGTAGATCGCCTTCAACAGGCCCAAAAAAAAAACTGGTGCAGCTAAAAGGATGAGTTCCTTACACTATTTAAGAAAAAGGCAATTGTCAAATTAGGAGCGAACACTTAATATATTTCACAGTGTGAGTGAAAATCTAAAAAGATACCAATAGCTTCGTTAGAGAACGAAATGAATTGTTCGGCAATTCGTTAATAGTCGTAGCCAACTGACGCCAATTGAAAACGCCAAGTGAAGCCAAGTCCTTCTCCACCTGATCTTTCCATCGCAGTGGGGGCCTCCCTCTTCCTATGCTACCACCAGCGGATTCCGAGTTGAATACTTTCAGAGTTGGGGCGTCGGTGTCCATTCGAACGACATGGCCAAGCCAGCGGAACCGCTGTATTTTAATTCGGTGCACTATGTCCATGTCGTTGTAAAGCTCATACAGCTCATCGTTCCATCGTGTTCGGTACTCGCCGTCGCCAACGCGTAAAGGCCCGTAAAGCTTCCGCGAAATCTTTCTCTCAAACACTTCAAGAGCCGCCTCATCGGATGTTGTCATTGTCCATGCTTCTGCGCCATATACCAGTACGGGCATGATGAGTGACATATAGAGCGTGGTTTTCGCACGTCGAGAGAGGACTTTACTCCCGAATTGCCTACTCAGTCCAAAGTAGCACTTGTTGGCAAGAGTGATTCTGCGTTGGATTTCAATGCTGACATTATTATCGGTGTTAATGTTGGTTCCCAAGTAAACGAAATTCTCTACTTTCTCGAATCGAGTTCATATGTTGAGAAATCGATTTCATTTTTATTAATTAAAAAATTGTGGAGCACACAACACGCTGCTACAATCGTATTGTCTAAGCTTGCGGTTTTTATATGCAAATATTTCAGCTTCAGAAATTCGCCCTTCAAAAGGCCGAACGCTCTTTCTATGACGGAGCGACGACAGCTTAGCTTCTGGTTAAAATTAACTTGCCATCTAGTCAACGGACCATTATCATGATACGGCGTCTTTAGATTTTGAAGCAACGGATAAGCAGAGTCGACCTGAAGATGCACATTCGGGAGTAGTAGTGACGTAATATTACGACCGTATCATACCGAACGCCATTCTTAACGCTAATAGCGGTACCGCTTTTATGTAAAGCTAAATGGACGTAACGTAACTTTGCGCTTTTATGTTGTATAGTAGACTGCATCACTCCCCATACAAAAAAAAATCGGTACTATTTTTCCATTGGAATTATAAAATCTACTATATTTTAAGACGTCCACCAAAATATTTTGGAAAAATATTAAGATTTAAGTGAGCTGGACCGATTTGAAAATACCTCCAAAAATGTTTTTTTTTTATGAATAAAAATAGTTTCTTAAAGATTTTTTTTTAAATGTTTTTAACATTTTTCAAAGATTGGTATAAGAAAAACTTGAATAACTGAACCTAAACTCTTCCGATTTAGACTTAAGAAGTGTCATTGGAAAGGTATTTTCTCACCCTTTTCATTTATTTGCTAATAAACTTATTCAAAGGATGGAAGAGAGAGGTAGGAGAAACGAACCTCATTCAAAGTTGAATTAAGAAGTTTTGGTATTCGAAAAAAAAGATGCGACACGAATGACGTTTCTTTTGGCCAGAAATAAAAACGGTGTGAAAATACCTTTCTACTGAGATCCCATAAGTCTAAATCAGAACATTTTTGGCCCAGTTATTCAAGTTTTTCGTAAATCAATATTTGAAAAAAGTAAAAAAAACAGCATCAAAAATCTCATTCTTACGATTCCGTTGGAAAGATTTTTAAATATTTGTATGCAGATTTTTTAAGCTTATTCTAATTTGTCATCTGAGGGGACTTTTTTCAAAAAGTTCTTTAAGAAACGATTGTTATTCATAAAAAACTTCATTTTTGGAGGTATTTTCAAATCGGGCCAGCTCACTTAAATCTTAATATTTTTACGAAATATTTTGGTAAACGTCTTAAAATATAATAAATTTAGTAATCCCGGCGAAAAAACCACAACTTTTTTTGGTGATGCAGTCTGTTGTATAGGCATTCATTGCTTTTCACAAAGTTTATTAGGACTTCATCCTCTTCGGCCATCCATGCACTTTCCACTTTATTATTCAAAATTCATAGAAATGTATATTCCATGCTTTTATTTTGGTCAAAAGAATTGTAAACAAATTTTCCAATACACTGCTACAAATATGACGTTGCCAAAAACCGTTGATAAATAGTTATATACCGTCACTGTTGCCGTCAGAAATATTACGGTGCCGTCAAATTACATTACTGTGTGTATTGCTGTCATCTTAATTGACATCTTGCAATATTTACATGGCAACGTTTTTGGCAAGGTATAGTTGCGACCGCTTTTTTATGTTACCGCTTTCGAGGAAACCAAAGCTTTAGTGATGCAGTCATATTAATAACTTAAAAATGGCGTTCTCCATTTTTGGATATCTGCTTTAGTTTCCGAGATATTGAGTAAAAAAGTGTCGTCAATTTAGTAGAAATTTTGATCACATTTTGTCGTATTTCATACAAATTGGCTGCCAAATTGTGGACAAATGACGCTTACGACAAAATTTTACTAAAGAAAATCCTTCATAAACTCAAAACTAATTAAAAATAAACATAAAAAATTAAATAATTTAATAATTTAAGAATTTTGTGAACTAATAACATTTTCAGAGACTTTGGAGTAAATCTATCTTCGCGCTTTTGAGAAATTGCATTCCAAACTTCAATCGCGATTTCCCACAACCTGCCGAAATTAACATACGACAATCTCCCTGCAGGGAAATTGCGGACTAGTTAATCAATTTTCTAGTTCCATACTAGGTCTTTATCGCCAAAAAGGAACTAGTCCGATAGGAACTAAATCGGCGAAAAGTGGTACTTTTAAAAAACTAATTTTTTCAGTTTTTTTCACTAGAAATCTATATCTAAAGTGACGAATTTAGAAATGGTTCGGAACTATAGAAAAAGGGATGCAGAACGAACTTGATATTATTTGTTGAATTTAGAACTAGTTCGGAACTATCGAATAAGGGATGCAGCGGGGGGCTTGTTTACTTTACATAGATATGTGTTCGGCGGCTTTTTCGTTCAAATACGCTTCTATTCTGCGCTTCGCAGATGCTTTTTCATAGCCTGGTAATACAAAACTAAAATTTGTGTTAATATTTCAACATCTTGGAACCGTCTGGAATCTAAGAAATAACAGCGAGCACCTCTGCAAACTTAGCTACAGCTAAAGGTATGTAAACGTACATTTCTTACAATCATTCAAACAAATTTTATTTCAAATTGAAAACACATTTCTTCCAAAATAACTTAAAATCGCACACACGGAAGAACCAAAAAGATTGAAAATTCATGATACTTTTTTCTTTCGTCTGTCGATTTTAGAACTGATTCGGAACTATAGAATTTAGGCCTAGTTCAGAACTATCGAAAAAGGGATGCATCGGGGGGCAATTGACCCTTCCTAGGACATCGCCATGTTAAATTCGCCAGTTTCTTGCATGCAAAAGAGATTTAACGCGAACCAGTACTGGGTCTAAATGTACTAGAAGCGCACCAGTTCAGAACTAGAGATTTTCCCCACAGGGCTTTTACCCAGACGACGGTATGTGTGTATGTGTTGTCACCGCTGTGCATGCTTTGTATACATATACTTTCTTAATTACATATGAAAAAGCATCCGAGACGTGCAAAACGCCATCCGTGTAGTGAAAAATGCTTAATTTTAATTGTGATGGAGTAGTATATTTTCTGTTTCATTCTCATATAAAGAACGCAACATTTTCTCAGGTTTCAGGGCAACGCAAAGGAAGAGTTCCCATATAAAAGCGCAGAACTTTTTTTGAGAAAAAAAATGCTATTAGTGTTGTGGCACAAAGGGGGTGCCTATAGTTTTATGTCGACTCTGAACGGCCATTGTATTTTATGGGAAGCTGTTTTGCATTTTCAAGGTTTTCGCACTTCTAACCACTACACCCCAGCGGCCTATATGCGAGACCTATATTCAGATAAATTTTTGGTTTTTGGTATCGATATTTGGAATATCGAGTCTTTTTATTCCGATATTAATGGGTACCCGATATTTTTAAAGCGATACTTTAAATGAGTACCATATCGATACTTTCGGTTCGATATCGGGTCCCTACTCTTGTCGTAATAGAAACACTAAATCCTGTAAAATAATCAGAATCCAGAATAAACCGCGAATTGAAAAATTTCATAAAATTCACCTCAAACGTCCTACGAGGCATTCGTAAGTGCTCCTTAAACAAGTGGTTATTGTATCGCTCAACTGTGACTTCATAATAACCTTCATTTCTGGATCTTTCCTCGCCATCTGCTATGGAATTTGCCGAAGTTGTTACAGATTGAATGGTAATTTCGCTTGCCAAACAATGAAAAACTGATTCAAAGACGTTTTCAATGTTATCCTCAAGGAATTCCGACAGTATTGCTTCTTCCATTTTTCTTAATATACATAGACACAAAACACAATTTTTTCAATACAATAATTTGTTGATAATCGTTTGTGGTTGACAGCTTTTGAATTTACAAAAATCGTGACAGCTAATCTATCAGTACGTTCAGAAGGCGCATAACATTTCGCCGACTGATCACTGATTTTTTAACAACAGTTGCGATCAACTGTTGCGCCTTCTGAACTTGCCCAATGTAAGTGGCAGCTATACGAAGAGTGCTTCAAAGTGAGCAGAGAAACTTGTTATACGTTTCAAAGGAGAGCGAGAGCAATACTCACACAGTGCCAAAAATGAAATCAGTAATACTAACAGTTGTTAGCCTTGAAAGTCAAATAAGCTGCAGTTGTGTATTCATGAAAACCGATGGAAATAGAATATCTTGTGAAACGAAGTTTTTTATTGGTCAAAGAAAGCATTTTGAAATTTTTTTAATGGAGGTGAATGATGGAGGTATTTACTGATATTTTATATATAATATGTTACAGTGAACTAGAATTTGTGGACAAAACTGGATTTGTTAAAAATATTTTTTATTTCTTTAATTTTTAAACTTTGAAAGAGTAGAGGTTATAACAAATTTAGGTACCTTATTAAGAACCCTATCCTCCGGCTATAAATTAAATTTAGAGAGGTTGCAAGAAATTATTAATAAAACTAGCCAATGCCCGCTTACTTCGCGGCGCCTTATAAGAACTTTTGCGTTGGCCAAAGCAAAAGAGCGTTTAAAGGCAAAACGTCTGTAAAGTCAAAATTTGTAGTTTAAGTTAAAACCACCAAAGCGCAATATCCTCCTCAAACATTGGCTTAGAACAGTGATGCCAAATTGTGGGTAATTTCCCTATTTGAGGGATATTTTGCAAAAAAATTATTAAAAGGGAAAAAGAGAAATTTAAAATAAAAAAGGGATTTTCTTTTGACACAGTTATCGATGCACAATTGATCAAAATTCAAGAATAACCGACATTATTAGGTAATTAATCGTCCTGAGGATGTGATGTGGAGTGAAAGGATGTATATCTAATTATTAAAAAGTATAAGGACAATTTTGAAAATTTTTTCACATTAACCAATTCAAGCTCTGAGTAAGAAATAATCTTTTCAATTGCAACTGGTGTTTCATGTAAAAAACGGAACAAATAATCTGATCAAATGTTAAATAGCACATGTATGTGCTTCAATTTAAAACTCACCAAAACATCATATTCGCTTACACGATGCAAATAGTTTGTAACAGTGATAGTTTTAAGAACTGCCAGTAACAGGCCTATTCTGCGTTGGTAACAAAAATTTTGTTACCGGTTAGTAAAGTTACTGTCAATTTTTAAACCCTTTTCGTATTCTCCACACTCTTGTAAGCGGTAAATTTTGTTACCTTCTCATGAGCAGGTAACAAAATATTGCCCCGTGAAATATGCAACATCAGAATTTCAACGAAACTCCATAGCTGAATTGCTGAATAAATTAAAACGTTACCAAGGTAAATAGAATTGCGGTTACAAGAAGTGTTGACAATTGTTGGTAACAAAATTAGCTTGTTACAAAATGTTCGGTTACAAGCAGAATAGGCCTGTAAGTATACAACAATAAAGAACACAAATGTATGTATGCATTAGTTGGGGCACCGAAATTGCGCATATGGAATCTGTGCATTTAGACATTATTTCGGTTTCAGCCGAAACTGTGCATGCATGCTTTATTTCGGTTTTTGCCATATGCATTATTTCGGTTTTTATCCGAAACTGTGCATGTAAGCATTACTTCGTTTTTTTTTTCAGATGCATTATTTCGCTTTTAAAACGAAAGTATGCATATGCATAATTTCGGTATTTTCTCAACTGTGCATACATGCAATATTTCGGTTTTTGTTATATGCATTTTCAACCGAAACTGTGCATGTATGCATACCAGGGTTGTTGCGAATATTCGCATTAGCATTCGCAACCGCGGAGCTTCCGCATTAATTTTAACATTCGCATTCGCAATAATCAATGCGGAGCTTTTGCGAATGGGAATGTTGTGCAAGTGCACCGATAAAATGTATATATGGCAAACAAAACGACAAATTGTGGCCAATATTTTTTGTCTATGGTCATGGGAGTATTTGAGTAACAAAACTTTAAGCATATTATTTCCTAAGCTATACAACTGAGCTATCAATGGGCAGTCGTACGTCAAAGAGAACATAGCCATTTTAGTAATAATTTTTTTGTTTTTCTGTTTTGCTATTTGAAGTCAAGGAGTAAGCTCCTTCAATAGGGATTTCCAGCAGAAATGGTCAACGTCTGGATACTAAGAGAATCGATGCTCAAATAATTATATAGGTCTAACCTTTAATTAATTAAGAATTACGTTACTATCTGAGACCCTCATCATCCGCAATTCTAATAATTTAAATGCTTACATATAAAAAATCGGGGTGCTTTTAAAAAAAAAAAATCCGATCCGGCTGGCAGCCACGACTTTGAAAACAGAATTTTGTTAAACATTTTCGTCACATATCCACCTATTTAGCTCGCTATAAGCACAAATTTTTCCAACCAGTCGCAGAAGAAAGTATTAAAAATGAATTACAAAAACTAAAATCGAAAAACGCTAATGACGTTACAGGTTGTGAAACAGCCAAAGGAATGAGAAAGAAGAATTATTTTTAAAAAGCTTTAGAAAAACCTGATACATCTGGTTTGGCTTGTAAATGCTGTTTAAACAACGATCTCACCATTATGCTAGATTCTTCAAGTGAAGATGAAAGTCGAGAGGATACATCCGGCATTTTCAGCCCCGAAGCAACTCTCATTACTTTTTATTAAATATAATGTTCCCACTTTTTAAATTCAAGTACTAAATAAAATAAACATTATTAAAAATTCCTAACTTTTCCATTTTTTATTTGCCTAAATAACTAAAAGTAAATGACTTACCTTATTGTTTCTTAAAAATACTGACATCCGCATCCGCATTCGCATCCGCGGATGTCTAAAATTCAACATTCGCAACACCCCTAATGCATTATTTCGTCTTTCATGTATGCATTATTTCGATTTTCATCCGAAACTGTGCATGTATGCATTACTTCGTCTTTCACATATGCATTATTTCGGTTTTGAACCGAAATTGTGCATGCATGCATTATTTCGGTTTTTGTTATATGCATTATTTCGGTTTTCTAACGAAAGTGTGCATATGGATAATTTCGTTTTTATTGAATTATTTACTTCTACATAGTAAGGGTTTTAATCCCTAAGCGCGGCCGAAGGCCGCCTACGCAGAGAGAAGTTCTGCGCAAAATACTTCCGTCCCCTCTTTTCCGGCTACACAGAAAGGAGAGTTATTTTTAGGAAGAGTTCTAATCCATAAGCGCGGCCTAAGGCCACCTACGCAGAGAGAAGTTCTGCGCAAAATACTTCCGTCCCCTCTTTACCGGCAACACACAAAGGAGAGTTCTTTTTAGTAAGAGTTATAATCCCTAAGCGCGGCCGAAGGCCGCCTACGCAGAGAGAAGTTCTGCGCAAAAATACTTCCGTCCCCTCTTTTCCGGCAACACAGAAAGGAGAGTTCTTTTTAGTAAGAGTTATAATCCCTAAGCGCGGCCTAAGACCGCTTACGCAGAGAGAAGTTCTGCGCAAAAATACTTCCGGTTCCCTTTTCCGGCAACACAGAAAAGAGATTTCTACTTAGTAAGAGTTATAATCCCTAAGCGCGGCCTAAGGCCACCTACGCAGAAAGAAGTTCTGCGCAAAAATACTTCCGCCCTTCTTTTCCTGCAACACAGAAAGAAGAGTTCTATTTAGTAAGGGTTATAATCCCTAAGCGCGGCCGAAGGTCGCCTACGCAGAAAGAAATTCTGCGCAAAAGTACTTCCGGTCCCCTTTTCCGGCAACACAGAAATGAAGATTCTACTTACTTAGTGAGGGATATAATCCCTAAGCGCGGCGGAAGGCCGCCTACGCAGAGAGAAGTTCTGCGCAAAAATACTTCCGTCCCCTCTTTTCCGGCAACACAGAAAGGATAGTTCTACTTAGCAAGGATTATAATCCCTAAGCGCGGCCGAAGGCCGCCTACGCAGAAAGAAGTTCTGCGCAAAAATACTTCCGCCCTTCTTTTCCTGCAACACAGAAAGAAGAGTTCTATTTAGTAAGGGTTATAATCCCTAAGCGCGGCCGAAGGTCGCCTACGCAGAAAGAAATTCTGCGCAAAAGTACTTCCGGTCCCCTTTTCCGGCAACACAGAAATGAAGATTCTACTTACTTAGTGAGGGATATAATCCCTAAGCGCGGCGGAAGGCCGCCTACGCAGAGAGAAGTTCTGCGCAAAAATACTTCCGTCCCCTCTTTTCCGGCAACACAGAAAGGATAGTTCTACTTAGCAAGGATTATAATCCCTAAGCGCGGCCGAAGGCCGCCTACGCAGAAAGAAGTTCTGAGCAAAAATACTTCCGCCCTTCTTTTCCTGCAACACAGAAAGAAGAATTCTACTTAGTAAGGGTTATAATCCCTAAGAGTTCTTTTTAGTAAGAGTAATAGTCCCTAAGCGCGGTCCCGCCTACGCAGAAAGAAGTTCATTTTCATGTATACACTATTTCGGTTTTTGTCATAAATATGCATTATTTCGGGTTTGAGTTGAAACTGAGCATGCATGCATTACTTCGGTTTTTGTCATATGCATTATTTTGGTTTTGAACCGAAACTGTGCATGTATGCCTTACTTAATTTTTGTCATATGCGTTATTTCGGGTTTCAAACGAGAGTGTGCATATATACATTATTTCGGTTTTTTCATATGCGTTATTTCGGTGTTCAGCCGAAACTGTGCATATATGTATTATTTCGGTTTTTTTCATATGCGTTATTTCGGTTTTCAAACGAAAGAGTGCATATGCATAATTTCGGTTTTTCTAATATGCATTATTGCGGTTTTCAACCGAAACTGTGTATACATGCATTATTTCGGTTTTCAGCCGAAACTGTGCATATATGCATTATTTCGGTTTTTTTTTATATGCATTTTTTCGTATGCACAGTTTCCATATGCACAATTTCAGGGTGCCGCATTAGTTATCTTAATATGGAAAGAAGTTTCTTTAAAAACTTGGGACTTAATAAACACTGAAGCTAATTTATGAATGTTGTAGATATTTTTAAATTCTTTTAGGCCCGTAGTGAGTATTCTACCGACCTTTGAACTTCGAAAGAATATTATATGTGTGGGGTAGTGACAAGGAGGACGCGCTTCCACTCCGCAGAGCCTGGGTAGAAAAAAGGTTTTTTCTTAACAGCGGTCGCCCTAGGCGGGCAATGGCAAACCTTCGAGTGTATTTCTGCCATGAAAGACAGCTTCTTATTAAAAATACAATGGCCGCTCGGAGCCGACGTAAAACTGTAGGTCCCTCCCCTTTGTGTGCAAGGCGCACGCCACAAATCGGAGGAGAAGCTCGGCGAAACACTAATGTAGTATGTGTAAGTGCCAATCTATTATTATTATTATTATTTTATATGAATGTTACTTCTTTACTCCTGAAATATGTATATGTTTTGATTTCGTTGGCAATTTTGTGGGATACATTTTTAAGATGTAGGTAATTGAGGGTTTTTTTCCCGATTCTCATGGAATTTTTAACAGATAATATCTGGCATCACTGGCCTAGAATAGTAACGCTGTGATACCATATGGAATACTAAGGCTCTCTTTCGATGTCATGAGCTTTACCGATGGTCTTATTTCCACCTGTGAGATCTCTGCCAAGCATGCGTAATATTTTTCTATGATCTTGCAACTAAAACATTGATCCGATGCGTAAGCCAACAAAAGTTGGAAGCTCAAGAGTACAGGTGTGTGTTTTCTGTTATCGGAGGGCCAAGAATACTCGCTGTCCGACAGGATGAAAAGTTTTCCCGTACATTGGCTAAATTAGTTGTGTGATCTCTGGAATATCATTAAAATGAAGCCACTGATATAACTACCAGGACTTCTTCTTGTTAATTCGCCACTTTTACAATTCGTGCTTATATTTATGAACAGGTTTCAAGGTAGATGCACGATCGCATTTAGGGTGCATGAGGGCGTCAGACAAAGGTGCGCTTACACAATTTTACGGTCTTTCTATGCACACTTCTTTCATTTAGCAATCTGAAAACTAAATTCGTATAACTTAAACTAAACATAGGGCCAAAGCAGACCAAATACACGGGGTTTCTATACATTTCGGCTGTAGCGCCATCCATTGGGTCAATTTTCTGCAAATCCATTGCTTATCATAAAATGAACACTTATTATGAATTTTATTGATATTGTATAAAAATACGGATTTTCCAAATACCTCGACTCCAGCGCAACCAAGCGGATCCATTTTTATCAAAAGAATATTTTATCATACAGGTACATAGCTCAGATTTGAAACTTGAACGAAATCGGTTAATAAATACGACTTTTATAAATAACTCTACTCCAGCGCCGCCTAGCGGGTTTTCTGGTAGCATATAATAGGACTATACATGCAAGGTATAACCTCCGACAATTTTACGTAACTCTGTCCAGTGGATTTTGAGTTTAGTCCGAACAACGAGAACGGCTATCATTTTATGTAGGTATGTAGATAGGACAGTCTATAACGAAACTCATAAAAATCAAAGTTCCGAACTTTGTGAAAAATTTAAAAAAATTCTTAAAAATTTTCACAAATATATTTATTACCTCTTACTAAAACTTAAAAACAAAGTTATAATAGTTCAATGCGATTTAGAAATCTAGGAGAAAATGGTTTCCGATCGAATGACGCTTCCCCGTTTACGTAAATGTATATAGATGCAGCCTTTTCAATAACTACCACTTTTCGCCATCATTACGGTACTGATGACATATTTATGTAGCTGTACCGAATTTCAGGATGTCAGCATTAGCGGTTCCGGAGGTAAGCGATATTAGAATTTCAGTTTGTATGGAAGGTGCCACGCCCCAATTTCCAATAGCTGTCCCTTTTTGCCACAAATACGTTGTTGATATCATATCTAGCTGTGTCGAATTTCGGGACGTTAGCATGAGCGATTCCAGAGATAAGCTATATGAGAAATTCAATTTGTATGGGAGGTGCCATAACTAGAGTATTTGCAATTTATGCATCCGTGCTAAGTTCCCCAGCGTAGTTGCTTTTAGATAGGGATGCACCGGATAGAGATTTTTCCCGATAACCCGATATCCGGTAGACTGCTGCCTTTATAAATTTCACAACATTGTTATATTATTATTTTTGGTTTAGCGACATACTTATAGCCAGATTATCTGCTTTGTCGAGCTGAACTATCCAATACGTAATTAAGAATACAAAATTTCTCCCGTAAAAACTAAGTAATAAAATAATCCTGTATTAAAAGGATAACTTTTCCGCCTACAAACTTGATTTATCGATTATTTTTGTTAAATAGAGGAGAAAGTCAAAGACAAAAGATAAACCACAATGAACGCCGCCAAGCAAAGATGCGTGGTTGATGTATTTTTATTAAAGAATGTGATGAAAATCGAACTATTATAAATTTTTAAATACATATCGTCCCGCTTCCCACATCGTCCCGTAATGCTTCAGTGTTGCAATAATTTGTAACCCACGTGCCAAAACTAGTTTATTTTCCGCCATCAATTCAGCTAAAAACTGGGTTAATGATGAAATAATTCGAAAAAAATAAATAAATTAGCATGGAGAAACCAATTGAATCATATTTAAAAAGCCCGAACACTAGTGAAAGCTTCTGTTGAAGAGCGTACTTACCAGGATATTTAGCAATGCTTTGAGGAAATCGCCAACGGCTCTGATACTGATTCCAGCTTTTGTAGTGATATGGGTACAAGAAAACATGCAATAAAAAAAACCTTTTAATATACCACGCTTTTATAAATGGACTAAAAAGTAGAAAAAAATTTTCTCAGTACCATAGAATTTTTTTTGATAACTTTTGTTTTTGAAATTTTAGCAAAAGTCATTATAAACAATTTATGAGATTGAAAACGAAAAACGAGGGGCGCATGCAATACAAAGCATTAGATTTAATTGACAATAGTGAAACTACATAACATAAAATATATTACATACACTTAGGTCTCTTTTTATGCGGATTTGAATTTATGCGGTTTTTCAAACCATTATTTCGCAGTAGCGATTTTGCTTTTTTCAGAGTTTTTATTACTTTTTTCAGTGTGTAAAAGACAATGCTTCTGATAAATAATTTGTCTTTGTATTCTTACATAATAATAATAGATTGGCGCTTACACATAAGTGGAGCTTCTCCTCCAATTTGTGGCGATTGTATTTTTACGAGAAGCTGTTTTTCATGGCAGAAATACACTCGGAGGTTTGCCATTGCCTGCCGAGGGCCGACCGCTGTTAAGAAAAAAACCTTTTTTTTCTAAATTTTTTTTATGTATTCTTACATAATTCATGTATTTATTGTGGTATTTTTATTTATTTTTTTGGTTAAAATACAGATAAAATTTTATTTATTTCATTAATGTTCGGTTTTACATGGAATAATAAGTGTTGAAGTGAAGAAATAAATAGTTTTTTTGCTCAATAATGCCTCACTGGATTTTTTATGCCGTTTTTTAGAATTTTTTACATGGAGTATCTGAATTTATGCGGTTTTTGAAAATGCTGGAACGCATCCCCTGTTTTTGTATGAAAGTAAAGAACTTTTTTATGCGGATTTTTTTTATGCGGCTTTCTGAGGAACGCATGTACCGCATAAAAAGAGACCTAAGTGTATATTACTTTTCATATCAATTCAAGTCTATTACATGCGCCTGACTGGTCTCAGACTGTTTACCAACTGGTCCCCAAGGACTAGTTACCAAGTGGTCCTAAACTAAATACCAACTGAGCCCGCGTACCCCAAAGAGGTTCCAAAGTCACTCCACCAAATTGACCCACTGAGACAAACACCATGTGTTGGTCTCTGTCAAGCCCTTCGAAATTTTTTGCTGGGCTATGCGTTACATCTTCGCAAATTTTACCACTACCAAAATCAAAGATGTATACACTTCAATAACACAGGTTTACAAAAAAAGCATATGCATATTAAACCAAACCTATATATCCCTATGTTATTCGACACGCTGAATGTGAATCCGAAGTCCGTTAGTCTTCACCACGTCAGGTTCGTGGGCAGTTGAAGGTCAAGTAGGGAAAAATTCATTGAATAAACCTGAAGGTCCGTTAATTTCCATAATGTCAGCTTCGAGGTCATTTGAAGGTCAAATAGGACATAAAATGTATTCAATAAAAATTAAAAAAAAAATTTGTTTTTGTTGTCACTGAAACCGAGTATGGAGGTCCCTTGATTCCTCAAGGTCATCTGGAGGTCATGCCAAGGTCATCCCAAGGTCAAATTCCGATGAATTTTATTGAATTTTCAGGTTTATTCAATGAATTTTTCCTTACTTGACTATGCAGCTGCATAATTGCGACTCATTTAACTTCTTTGTTCAGAATTGAAATTTGATATATTTTTTCCGCTCCGAATGGAAAATTCCATTCAGAGGCGTCAAATAACTTCTTTGTCCAAGCCATTGGCATTTCATCATAGCGCGATGCAATGCCAATGCCTTATGGTGAAATTAATTATTAAGTAAACGTAATAAATGTATAAATAAGCTGAGATTGAAAATAAGTTTGTTCTTGTCTCATAGTTCGGAACTTACTCAACTTACTTTTAATTTATCCGCAAGGACGTGGATTAATATACATTTTTTTACTGTTTCCCAAACGGGGAAACATAATTGGCGCCCAACGTGGGGCTCGCGAAGTTTAATCGAAGTAAAAGGAGAAAATACAAAGTATCCTTAAAGATTAACCGCGAGTGTTTCGAATTCACAAAAATTTTTAATCAAGCGTTTTAATCGAAGTAAAAGGAGAAAATACAAAGTATCCTTAAAGATTAACCGCGATTGTTTCGAAATCACAAAATAAAAATCGCGCATATTAAATATCCTTTAAAGGATTAGCCGCGATAAATAAAGGCTTGTACAGCCAATAACATAAATAAAACCAATTTACAACTCAGCTCAATTCTGCGATTCTGAATTCCAGACCCTCCAGAATAGAAGAACCTCCCTTCCTAGAAGGGATCACAAGTAAAGGACTAAAAATTCTATAACTTCAATCACCAAGCAAGGACGATTACTACAGTCACCAAGCAAGGACGATAAGTGATAATCAGCCATTAGCGAGACCGTCAACGAGGACAATTGCAGCCATTAGCCAGAACGTCAACGAGGACAATTGCAGCAGGCATTTTAAGAGGAAACTTACTTATCCTTAGTGAATAATTTAAGTAAGTTAATTATATATCATCACTAAAATATATTATTGTGAATATTGTGTAAGTGGCTATAAAATTAAAAAGTGCTTGAAATGAGATAAAAAAACAGAACAAGAATTACATAAAGATGACAGACGNAAGTTTAATCGAAGTAAAAGGAGAAAATACAAAGTATCCTTAAAGATTAACCGCGAGTGTTTCGAATTCACAAAAATTTTTAATCAAGCGTTTTAATCGAAGTAAAAGGAGAAAATACAAAGTATCCTTAAAGATTAACCGCGATTGTTTCGAAATCACAAAATAAAAATCGCGCATATTAAATATCCTTTAAAGGATTAGCCGCGATAAATAAAGGCTTGTACAGCCAATAACATAAATAAAACCAATTTATAACTCAGCTCAATTCTGCGATTCTGAATTCCAGACCCTCCAGAATAGAAGAACCTCCCTTCCTAGAAGGGATCACAAGTAAAGGACTAAAAATTCTATAACTTCAATCACCAAGCAAGGACGATTACTACAGTCACCAAGCAAGGACGATAAGTGATAATCAGCCATTAGCGAGACCGTCAACGAGGACAATTGCAGCCATTAGCCAGAACGTCAACGAGGACAATTGCAGCAGGCATTTTAAGAGGAAACTTACTTATCCTTAGTGAATAATTTAAGTAAGTTAATTATATATCATCACTAAAATATATTATTGTGAATATTGTGTAAGTGGCTATAAAATTAAAAAGTGCTTGAAATGAGATAAAAAAACAGAACAAGAATTACATAAAGATGACAGACGCTTTACCAGTAGGTTTGGACTATGGTGACATTAATAGAATTGTAGACAACTTAGAATTTGTAATAAACACTCACGAGTTTACTGAAGATATACTAACTGACGAAAGGAAAGTGAAGTGTATGGAAAAAGTTTTTAAATTTATTGGTAAAAATAAAAAAGCGAATGCAGCGGACTATGACAATAAAGAAACTCTTGAAGAGGAATCAGTGGCAATGATTCGAAAAATAAATATAAAATACGGCTTGTACAGCCAATAAATTATTAAAATTTCGGTCTATAACATAAGCTTAATTCTGCGATTCTGAACTCCAGGCCCTCCAGAGTATAAAAGCCTCCTTTCTTAGAAGGGATCAACAATAAATAAAATTTAAAAAATATTTTAATGGGCAATAGCCCCAGCAAACCCAAATACGAACGACTTTATTATTGCAAATATTGCCACGGGGCTCACAAAATAAGTAACTGCCCATAACTAAAGCATTAGAAAACATAAAAAGAATAATTAATTTTATTACATATATGGAAAATAATTTAAATACCAAACAGGAATATGGCGAACGGTGACTTAACAGTTGACCTAATTACGCGATTAATCGCTAACAGTAATATAGGTCTTAGGCAGAAAATCGAACATTTACGTTCACAATTAGAAATGAATACGCGTAGGGCTACGGATTATGAAGCAGAAACAATTGACGAAAGTATAGTGTGTCAGGAATCCCTTGACGTGATAAAATCACTACCCGAATTTTTCGGAAAAATTAATGCGTATGTTAGCTGGAGGGAAGCAGCTCATAACGCGATGAGCCTATACGTGAGAGGCAGTAGAAAATACTTCGCGGCCCTCACAATATTGAGAAATAAAATTACTCAAGACGCGAATTACGTCCTTACAAACCACGGACAGTGTTAAATTTCGACGCGATAGTCGCTCGCCTTGACTTCGCGTACTCGGTCAAACGCCCAATACACATTATTGAGCAAGAATTAAGCGTACTTCGACAAGGCGTAATGACTGTTGTAGAATATTACAACCTGGTCAGCAAAAAATTGACTTTATTAATAAATAAAACAATAATGACACATGGCAATGCGTCAGATATAACCAAAGAGCTTAGAAGATAGGGATCACACCCTATACATTTTTATAACAGGGCTCAATGCGCCCTTAAGGGATATAATTTTTTCGCTTAACAGGCAAGATTTACCAGATGCTTTGGCAAAAGCACAAGAGCTCGAATCAAACAATCAGAGAGCATTATTTGATAAAGAGCTAGGTTACCAAAATTCACAAATAATAATTTGCGGTTCCCATCAAAGAACAACGTCCCTAAAGCAGAGCCCATGGATGTGGATCCATCCATATCGAGGTTCAGAAGAAATTTTAATAAGCCGCAACAGAATGGTGGCTTTATAAAGCAAGATTTTAATATGGCTAGCACAAGTGCTTCAGCCAATAAACCTCTACAAAACTTTGGGGTACAAACCCAAAATGCACACGCTCCGAAGCGACCAAGGGCAAGCAACCATAGCTTTCGTCCGCAGGAAAAATCGCAAAGGGTAAATAATTTAAAAGAAAGTAATTTTTTAGGGGAAGAGGGGATGTCCTCCCCTATATCAACCTCTACGATGCCAAATTAGGCAAACATTTAAAAGCTCTTGTCGATACAGGGGCTACCTCATTAGGCAGGGGGTATATGAAAACAGGAGCGAATTAGCCATTTACAAAAAGGTAAACACCGTGAATGGTTATTCAATCATTAAATATTACCATTTGTTAACCCTATTTGGAGTCAAACAGGTTTTTTATAAAATAGAAAACTTGGAATCCGATCTCCTTTTGGGGTATAATTTATTGGAAAAAATTTAGGAGCGTATCGACGTGCTCAATGAAAAAATTTTTTTTAGAAATAATAAGTGATTCTGAAAGTGTCGAAAATAGCATGAATATTAATATTCATGCGAAAAACATAAATCCTTTGGAACAGAAAGTTTCCAAAGTACCAGCCGATACAAAAATTGGCACTAAGGAACATAAAGCTTCCATACAACAAGCCGATAAAAAAATTGTCATTAAGGAACATAAAGTTTCCGATAAAAATACTAAGGAACATAAAGCTTCCAAAAAAACAAACCAATAAAAAAATAGGTATTAAGGAACATAAAGTTTCCGATAAAAATATTAAGGAACATAAAGCTTCCATAAAATTGGTCGATACAAAAATTGACATTGAGGAACATAAAGATTCCATAAAGCCAGCTGAAGATTTTACTGGCAATATATTATTAGAAAAATATTTTGCTTTAGGACATGAAGATCCTTAAGCACTGAGTGAATAAGGCTCAGAAATAACGAATTATAAATATGAACATGAAAATGACGAATTGTCAAAGTTGAAAGAATACATAAAGTATAAAATCAGTGAAACACATCGTGAAGTGGATACAGTTTTCCTTTCAGAACTGATGTAAGAGCAGATATAAGAACAGAGGGCAAGGATCCTATATGGAGCCGGCAGTATCCATATCCTCTCTCTGTAAATTCTTTCGTAAATAAAGAAACCAACAGAATGTTGAATGAAAAAATTATAAGGCCAAGTAGAAGTCTTTATAATTCACCAATTTGGGTGGTACAAAAAAAGGGTACAAATGACGATGGCTCACCAAAATCTAGACTGGTCATCGATTATAAAAAAATAAACGAGAAAACCATTCCCGATCGATATCCTATACCGGATATGAATATAACTTTGTCAAATTTAGGGAAAGCAAAGTACTTCTCAAGTACTGACTTAGAGTCCGGATTTCACCAGATCTTAATGTCGCAAAACGACATAGAAAATACAGCTTTTTCTGTCAATAACGGAAAATATGAGTTCTTGCGCATGCCTTTCGGTCTTAAAAATGCTCCCAGAATTTTTCAAAGAGCAATGGACGATATGTTACGCGATCAAATTGGGAAAATATGTCATGTTTACATGGACGATATAATTATTTTCTCAGAAAGTTTAGAACAACACATTGAAATACTGAGGAAAGCTAATATGAAAATCTCACTTGAAAAATCAAAATTTTTCAAAACCAAAATAGAATCTTTGGATTACATTATAGCCCAAACTACGATCAAAACAGATCCGAATAAAATAAAATTAATGCTTAATTATCCGTTACCAAAAAGATTACGGGGATTAAGAGTATTTTTGGGCATCACAGGTTATTATCGCAAATTCGTTAAGGATTACGCAGCGATTGCAAAGCCTTTGACAAAATACTTGTCCGCAGAAAACGGCAGGGTTTCAAAAAATATGTCAAAAAAAGTATTAATCGAAATTGATGAAGCAGGCACATCTGCTTTTAACAAACTAAAAAGAAATTTAGCGTCAGAAATGGAATTGACGCAACCCGATTATTCAAAAAAATTCGTGTTGACTACCGACGCATCAAACGTTGCAATAGGTGCAGTACTTTCCGAAGAAAATAAACCAATTACGTTTATTTCTAGAACTCTTAATAGAACAGAAAGAAAGTATGCCACGAACGAAAAAGAGCTATACGCCATCGTATGGGCATTAAAAAATCTTTGTAACTATCTGTATGGTGTGACAAATCTTGAAATTCATACAGATCATCAACCACTAACTTTTGCATTGTCCACCCGCAATCCAAATTCTAAAATGAAAAGGTGGCATGCGTTTATCGAAGAATTTTCTCCAAAATTTGTGTATCAACCAGGCAAAACAAACATTGTAGCTGATGCACTATCACGCCTTAAATTAAACAATTTATCAAGTGAATCAGGAGATTCACCAGATGACAAATCACAACATTCAGCTCAAAGTAGCGATAATTTTTGCATAGACGAAACGCAAAAACTGGTAAATCAATTCAAACAACAAATTATATTATGTAAAAATAAATTTACTTTCCATAAACTAATTGAAACTTTTGGAAGTAAAAGACACTTAATTGAATACGACACAGTTGAGAAACTTCTCACAATTTTAAAGGAATATATAAGACCTAACTTAGTAACAGCGATACACTGCACAGTAGAAGATTTGCACGAGATACAAAGACCTCTTAAAGAAACATTTCACAACAAATTTGTATATACCAGGTTATTTCCTATGGACGTTCCCAATAGAGAAGATCAAGCTGATATAATTGAACAAACTCATAATAGAGCGCATCGAAACTATGTAGAAAATATTAAGCTGATAGAAAAGTTATACTACTGGCCTGAAATGCGAAAACAAATGAAATAATACGAACGAAATTGTATAACTTGTAACAGAAATAAATATGACCGTCATCCTAAACAGATTCCGATATGAAAAGCACCGACTCCGGATAAAGAGGGAGAACAGTTGCATATAGACATTTTTTACGCTCAAAATTTTAAATTCATTACGTGTATAGACGCGTACTCAAAATTTTTAATACTAAAAAATATTGAAGATAAATCAAATATAGAGGAAAAAGTTTTGGAATTGCTCCAAGCTTTCCCAGATGTGAAATGCATAACATTAGATAATGAACCAAGTTTCACAACACTCCAATTTAAATCGTTAATGCAAAGGTTAAATGTAGAAATCTATTTTTGTGATCCACGTCACAGTACAACCAATGGACAGATAGAAAGAGTTCATTCTACAATAATAGAAATTGCTAGATGCATAAAAGAAGAATATAATATAGTTAGCGATTTAGAAGCAATTTTTAGAGCAAGTCAACAGTATAATTTGACAGTACGTTCAGTAACAAAATTAAAGCCGAAAGATGTCTTCCACAATAAAATAAATCACGAAAATTTACCCGATATTCTCAAACAGGCGCAGGAAAAAATGCTTGCCACTCATAATAGGAATAGAATAGAAAAACAATTCCAAACAGGAGAAATTGTTTATGAAAAAATTATAGGGAAAAGAAACAAACTAAAACCTAGATATAGGAGACAACAAGTAAAGGAAAATCTAGGAAATAAGATAGTAATTAATAACAGAGATTGAATTATACATAAAGGTAATATAAAATCTTAATTGCTTATAGGTTTTCAACATGATAATGTTCGTAATAACAACCTTAATCGGCTTAATGACAGCTGACATTATAGACCATCACAGACTTAATTGATATTTCAAAATTTAAAATAGCCCAAAAAATGATATAATTGTATTATACATAAAATATCCAAAAATTAAGTTAGCATGTAAATATTACGAAGTTAGAGCTATTGCACAATTAGATGGTAAGCTTAATATTAATAAAAATATAACCAATTGTAACAATAAGTTCCTTAATGTAAAAGATTGTAAAACAGAAATTTTAAATACATATTGTAAACTAAACAAGCAAAGTACATGTTTATCAGAAATTTTAAATAAGAAACAAGGAAAATGTACAAAAATAAAATAAAGAAATTTTCCAATTGAGATTATAAAACCAGGAGCAATATTGGTTTCAGGGGAAAATATTGTAGAAAATCAAACTTTATCAGGAACATATTTAATTACATTTGAAAATAATACTGTAATAAATAACAAAACCTATGAAAATATTGAAGCAAAGATTTGGAATTATTTAAAAAATGATTATGTAAATAACTTTGAAATTTTGGAATATATAGAAACAACAAATAAACAACTCAAATTGGAAAATATAAATATACATACATACGTACTGTGCGGTCGCTTAAACATTCGTTTGAAAGAATTTCTAAAGTTACTTTGTTTATCTACATAAGTGCTAAGCAGTTCTAATTTGTGTAATTTATACTGGAAAAGGCTATTTGAAGCCAAGTTCCAATAAATTGTTGTGTTTTAGACATATAGTGCGTGGATTAGAAATTAAAATTCTTGTAATTTCTTGTGCATATTTGCCTCTTTTGGTGCATTATTGTTGTTTTGCGTGAGAGTGCATTTTCCCATCTTCCGCGATTTATCATACATTTTGCTTATCATCGAATAAATAATTTTCCTGCAAACAGCTGATTTTGGCTTGCTTTTATGCTTTTTTTGGCTCAGTGACTTTAAAACTGTTAAGTTCAGCACGGTTTCTAACCATTGAACTTACAATACCTAGACTTCTGTGTCAAACGCTCATCTTTGCTACTATCGTACTAAAGCGCACACTGTGAGTTTTTCTTGTATATACAAATTGTTACTACTTCGCGCTGCAATGTATTCATCCTGCTGTTTTGAAAAATGTAACATTAAAAACGACTTAGAGCGTTGCGTTGCGTGTTGGTTGTGTGATGACTTAGCTCACGTAAAATGTGCTGGTCTCAATGGTAGGGTGGCCGATATCATAACCGATAACAAAGGTGTTCGTTGGTCTTGCCCCAAGTGCAGATCAGCCGAAGTTGAGCTTTGTAAAATGTTTAGGAGCGCCAGAAGTGGCTTCCAGGAATTGGGTAAGGAGTTAAAACTTCTAAACGAAAAGTTTAAGCGATATGAAGATGCATTTAAAGACTTTAAGTGCATTGAATCTTCATCCTCTCCATCACCCAAGCTTAAACAAGCTTCAAAAAAGCGGAAGCATGGAGGAGATAGCATTGTTCATAATCCTATTGCTTTAGACATTGTCACTCCGCCAATTGATTCTTTGNTTTATATAGAAAAGGCGGGGGTGTTTTTATAGCTGTTCAGACCGACTTTTCCTCTCAAAAAGTTGTGTTCACAGGTTCAGATGATGTTGAATTCCTCTGTGTTAGAATACGGTGCCCCTCAAGTAGTGTTTTTCTTGTTGCAATTTATATTCCACCAAACTCTAACCCCTCGGTTTAGTTTAAACATTCTTCATTACTACTCTCTTTATTTGACATGGTCAAGCCCTCCGATTCGATTGTGGTGTTTGGTGATTTCAATCTAGCGTGTGTTTCCTGGGATTCGGTGGATGGAATTCTGGTGCCAAATTCTTCTCGAGATGTACTTAACCAATTTCTTAACGAACTTTCCGATCTTGGTCTATATTAGATTAATTCAGTTATCAACAACTTAGGTAAATGTCTTGATTTAACGTTTATTGATGATACTGCTAAATGCACTATAACGCGGCGATCCTTTAGGTACAACTCTATAGATCCTTATAACCCCCCATTTGAGTTGTCCTTGGCACCATCCTACGATTCATGTTATTGTCCTGAAAGTAGAAAGCCGAAGGGTGGGCGATATTCTTTCAAATAAGCTACTACGACAAGCTTAAAATAGCTATATCTGAAATAATCTGGCCTGAGTACGATGGGGATGTTGAGAACAGTGCCTTACACTTTAGTAAAATCTTGAATAATATATTCAGTAAACTCATTCCTCTTGTTAAAGAAAATACCGGACCTCGTAACTCGTTGTGATTTAACTCGGAGCTAAAGCATTTAAAAAATTAGAAAACTAAATCATTTAAACTTAAAAAAAAATCAGGCCTGTCTTCTCACTACACCGCGTACTCCATCCTTCGTCATAAATACAATGCCTTAAACAGAAAAGGTTACAGGAATTACATTAATAAAACTCGCATTAACATCGTTTCTAATCCCAAGTCATTTTATCATTTTGTTAACTCAAAACGTAAAATAAATGGGTTTCCCTCAACACTGAAATTAGATGATGTTATTTCTAGTGATGATGATATGATTGCTGATATGTTTGCAAATTATTTTGAATCGAACTATTTTGTCGAGCCAAATGAAAAAACTTCTAGCTATCCTTTTCCTCTCCCACAGTTTGACCATATCCGTATTCCCTCAATCTCCGCTGACAATGTTCTCCTTCATTTGAATAGTTTAAAAATTCTTTTCTAAGCGGCCGGATGGTATTCCCTCCTGTGTCCTAATAAGTTGTGCTGATTATCTATANTCTCCCACAGTTTGACCATATCCGTATTCCCTCAATCTCCGCTGACAATGTTCTCCTTCATTTGAATAGTTTAAAAATTCTTTTCTAAGCGGCCGGATGGTATTCCCTCCTGTGTCCTAATAAGTTGTGCTGATTATCTATATAAGCCATTAACAAACATCTTCAATGATTCTCTAAAGCAAGGAGTTTTCCCCTCTTTATAAAAGGAGTCGTATATCTTGCCGCTTTATAAAAATGGAAGCAGGTCGAATATGGCGAATAGGGGAATCGCTAAGCTGTGTGCCATTTCTAAATTATTTGAAGAAATCGTTACGGAAGAACTATCTTATTCCATAACATCCGTTATCGATGTATCACAACACGGCTTTTGTAAAGGTAAAGGTACGTAATTAGGCTGTCGTGCTGTGCGGACGGGTTTACAGAGCTCTCGGTATAATTTAATATTTTTACTTTCTTTTGTGCAAAAGTAAATCGATTCGCTTGTATACTTCGTAATCGTTTTGCTTGGACACTGATATAATATCATGCCTTGTGTGTGCGGTAAAGAGTTGGCCGTGGTCAGCAAAAAATTTAATGTGCCAAATGCAATATTATTTTCCATTTGAATTGTGTTAATCTTCTGCCCGCGGACATAGAATACATGCAAAAAACAAACAAACAATTTAAGTGCAAAAAATGTATCACGGCGCGTCGTGACTCACTTCATTCGCCGACTCGTTCCGATGCTCAGCCGCCCATTGCAGCATCAGCCACCTCTCCCCGAGATGTAGGTGAAAAGCAAAAGCAAGACATCTCTTTGCAAGCAGTTTTCAACGAACTTACAGGTTTGAGATCAGAGAATGCCCATAAGCTCTCTTTGATAAGTGACAAAGAAGCCATAATAAAAAAGGTTGATCATCTGCAACTGGAAGTGCAAGCCGTTCGTCAGGAGCTTCATACCTATGCTAACTCAAGAATGATAGAATATAAGATTGCGCCAATCGAGCTGAGAGTAACTGGCCGTGACGTCAAAATATAACAGAATGAGAGAGCAAGACAAACTCGACAAGAAAAAGAAGAAGCATAGAACAAAAGGCAGTAATGCCAAGTTTTGAATTTGAAAAAGCACCAAATTTTTATTGGTGTATTTTATGGACTTTATATGAATACATAATTTTACTATAAGGATGCCGATTCAAATTAATAAAAATCAATGTTCCTTGCACAACGGTCGATTTCTTCTGGCATGATTGAAGGTGCTGCACATATTTCGTTGTCACTTATGATTGTCACGTTGCCATGATTTTGTTTAAATTTTTGTAAAATTGCTTAGCACACTTACGATNATTCTCTAAAGCAAGGAGTTTTCCCCTCTTTATAAAAGGAGTCGTATATCTTGCCGCTTTATAAAAATGGAAGCAGGTCGAATATGGCGAATAGGGGAATCGCTAAGCTGTGTGCCATTTCTAAATTATTTGAAGAAATCGTTACGGAAGAACTATCTTATTCCATAACATCCGTTATCGATGTATCACAACACGGCTTTTGTAAAGGTAAAGGTACGTAATTAGGCTGTCGTGCTGTGCGGACGGGTTTACAGAGCTCTCGGTATAATTTAATATTTTTACTTTCTTTTGTGCAAAAGTAAATCGATTCGCTTGTATACTTCGTAATCGTTTTGCTTGGACACTGATATAATATCATGCCTTGTGTGTGCGGTAAAGAGTTGGCCGTGGTCAGCAAAAAATTTAATGTGCCAAATGCAATATTATTTTCCATTTGAATTGTGTTAATCTTCTGCCCGCGGACATAGAATACATGCAAAAAACAAACAAACAATTTAAGTGCAAAAAATGTATCACGGCGCGTCGTGACTCACTTCATTCGCCGACTCGTTCCGATGCTCAGCCGCCCATTGCAGCATCAGCCACCTCTCCCCGAGATGTAGGTGAAAAGCAAAAGCAAGACATCTCTTTGCAAGCAGTTTTCAACGAACTTACAGGTTTGAGATCAGAGAATGCCCATAAGCTCTCTTTGATAAGTGACAAAGAAGCCATAATAAAAAAGGTTGATCATCTGCAACTGGAAGTGCAAGCCGTTCGTCAGGAGCTTCATACCTATGCTAACTCAAGAATGATAGAATATAAGATTGCGCCAATCGAGCTGAGAGTAACTGGCCGTGACGTCAAAATATAACAGAATGAGAGAGCAAGACAAACTCGACAAGAAAAAGAAGAAGCATAGAACAAAAGGCAGTAATGCCAAGTTTTGAATTTGAAAAAGCACCAAATTTTTATTGGTGTATTTTATGGACTTTATATGAATACATAATTTTACTATAAGGATGCCGATTCAAATTAATAAAAATCAATGTTCCTTGCACAACGGTCGATTTCTTCTGGCATGATTGAAGGTGCTGCACATATTTCGTTGTCACTTATGATTGTCACGTTGCCATGATTTTGTTTAAATTTTTGTAAAATTGCTTAGCACACTTACGATTGCTATAAATTCTGCTTCCATTTTTTTAAGATTTTCTGATTTGAAGTCTTCAAACTAAAAACAAAAGCACCAAGCACAAAACTCAAAAATGTACGCGTTTTGAATACCCACTAAATTTAGTGCGAAAAGCATCAAGTTGGCAACAGTGAATGTAAACAAAAGTATATTATGACGTCAGCGATTGGGTGGATGCTGTCAAATCGACGAAGAGAGGGTTAGCGGTCCGCGAATGGCGCGACCTTTATTTTCTGGATCGTGATGCTAACTTACCTACTATATCCGATCTGGCTAGTGATGTTAAAAACATGCGCAAAAGAAATAAAAAATCTACCTACAACTTCAGTGAAGCCCGCAAATCATCTTCGCGCGCAAAAGCCTGTTATGAGCTTAACTTCACCGTTGCCAACTCACTCACCTAAACCTTATTCCGCTGTCATCGCAGCTGGTACTACTTCGCAAACTGTTGCTTGTTCAAATGTTTTTCCCTCTTCGCAAAATAACAATGCCGCTACGATGCATTTAGCACCCAGTAGCCAGTCGGTTATGCCCGAAAACGATGAAGCCAACTTTATTGCTGTGAAGAGAAAGGAAAACAAAAAGAGACATGCCGATAATGTTGTTGTTGGACGTAAAACCAGCAGCGAACTACATGTAATTGCGCAAACTAAGTGGATACGCTTGTCATGGTTTAGCCCCAACGTGAGCGAAGAAAACATCATTGATTATGTCCATAGTCATGCGAATATTGACAAAAAGCATCTCCTTTGCTATAAATTGGTAAAAAAGACGCTTAAACCAATAACCTGAAGAGAATATTTTTCAAGTTAGGTGTTGCTGAGCAATATTTTGATAATATTCTCGATCCTTCTCTTTGCCAAGAGTATGAAAGAGTCCGCCCGTTCACAAATTTTCGAAAAAGAGATGTGAACCCACCGCAATCATAGCGAGTGTAAACACTCCAAGTACATCATTGAATTTTGCTGAATTTTTGTTGTATTACCAAAACGCTGGGGGTATAAGAACTAAAATTTTGCCTTTGCTGCTTTTTTCTTCGTCATGTCTTTACGATATCATAGTCATAACAGAAACTTGGCTCTCATCATCCCATAACTCTGCTGAAATGTTTGATTGTCGCCTTTACAATGTATTTCGTAAAGATAGATGTTCAAGTACTACTGGGCTTTCGAAAGGAGGCGGCGTACTTGTTGCTGTTCGCGCATCACTCCCCAGCACTCAGATCGAACTGTTTTCTGATGTTAGCTCTGTGCAGAGAAATTATGACATTGATCAAATTATTATTAAAATTTTAGTTGATAAATCGCAAGAAATTTTCATCTCTGCTAGTTATATACCACCGCAAAGTCCAGTTGAATTATATAGAACACATATAAATAATTGTTGTACTATACTAAGTAATCGCAGTGATAGTCAGAATGTTATTATTGTTGGAGACTTTAATCTGCCTAATGTTAAGTGGAACTATGATATTGATATTAACCAACTCATACCGTATCAAGTTTCGAGTGAGAGTGAATGCGAGGTTCTCGACACATGTGCAGAGTTTAATCTCAACCAAATTAACGATGTTTATAATGATAACAATCGATTACTTGACTTAATATTCGAAGACAATCGCCTGCAATCTGATGTCGTGCCCCTCTCTTCGCCCCCTCTCCCTAACTCAATTCACCATAAAGCACTGCGTGTAAGCTTTCGTTTCATTAATTATATTAAGCCTATTACTAATAACTACGATAAGTATAACTTCTCTAAAGCAGATTTCGATAAAATTTCTCATTCACTAGACTCAGTTAACAGGGATCAGCTCTGAAAATGCCGCAATTGTTGCACGATTATGACTTTTTCAGAGACAAGCATAAATCGGCGGTAGACAAATTTATTCCGAAAAAATCCATAAGTAAAAACGCAAAACCAGTTTGGTTCAACGTTAAGCTTATAAATATCAACAATAGAAAAACGAAAGCATATAAGCGATATCGCAAATCGAATAATGACGTGAATTTCTATGAAACCTACTGTCGATTGAAAAACGACTTCGATGTTTTAAACAAGTTCCTATACCATAACTATATTTCAATTATGGAGAGTAAAATTAAAGCACATGGTAAACGTTTCTGTCAATTTATAAATAATAAAAATAAAAGTACAGGAATTCCGGACTTAATGCGATATTCAGACCAATCTGCTTCCGACGTCCAACAAATTTGCAATCTCTTTGCAAAATTTTTCCGCTCTGTATATGTTACCCCTTCTGAGGCCACAACAACAAGCAATTCAGAGTCACATGCTACACTGTGCATCACAAGTCCGCAATTTTCTATCGACGAGGTGTATCAAGCCCTAGTACTACTACCTAATGAAGAGTTGTGCCTCAGCGCTATGTATTCCGCTATCAATAATCTTCAACAAATCGCTGGCCCAAGGTGAATTTTTGAAGGAATGGAAGAGATCTTTTATTATCCCTGTTCACAAGTCTGGGAACAAGTCCGACGTTCAAAACTATCGTCCCATCTGCAAATTGTCATGCATACCTAAGTTATTCGAAAAACTCGTATACGACAAATTATTTTTTCTAGTACAAGGGTATATATCACCAAAGCAGCATGGCTTTATAAAGGGTAGGTCCACAACTACAACCTTAACCTTATTCTCGAATTTTGTTCTAACACAGCTTGAGTGTGGTAACCAGTGCGATGTCATATTTACAGATTTTGCCAAAGCTTTTGATAGGGTTAACCACAATATCTTACTCAATAAACTTGAACAGATTGGGTTCCATTCGAACATCCTTAAGTGGCTCACATCTTATTTGACTGATAGAACTCAGTTCGTCCGCATAAATAATACCAATTCAGATATTATAGATGTTACCTCAGGAGTACCTCAAGGCAGTCATCTAGGTCCACTACTATTCCTAATATTTGTTAACTATATCCCTGAATTCATCTTAATGTCATCCTGTCTAATGTATGCGGATGACTTGAAAATATTTCGCAGCGTGAAATCGTCAGATGACTGCGCTAGACTTCAGGCTGATTTATCCAAGTTGCAGACATGGTGTGTAAAAAACTCATTGTATTTTAATGTCGACAAATGCCAATCTTCTTCTTCTTATTTGGCGCTGTAACCGCCTAAGCGATTTTGGCCGAGTCCAAAACAGCACGCCAGTCATTTCTCTTCTGTGCTAACTGACGCCAATTGAAAATGCCAAGTGAAGCCAAGTCCTTCTCCACCTGGTCTTTCCAACGCAGAGGAGGCCTTCCTCT
>NW_016159259.1:6788-12897 GCF_001687245.7 Rhagoletis zephyria | reverse complement strand
GACGGACGGACGGACGGACAGACAGTCACCGCTTAATCGATTTCTCTTTTCATCCTGATCATTTATGTATACATTTGTCTATATCTATCTCGATTCGTTTTGCCTGTTACAAACAACCGTTATGTGAACAAAGTTATAATATCCTTGTGCACAAGTGCGCTCGGGTATAAAAATACAATTTCTTGCTTTTAGGTATTCAGAGATACTGCAGCCTAACAGTCGTGATTTCCAATCGGATATTCACTAAAATTTCGATAGCCCAAAAACATATCGAGTAACATGATTGAATACTACATCAATTTTATGGGAAGATCGAGAATCTAGGCTGCTGTAGACTAGCTCAGAATAGCAAATAATTGGCAATATTAATTGAATGGCCAGTTTACGTTTAACTATTAATGGTGTAAAAGTTGCAGACATTCTTAAATTTCTTAAAGTATAATAGACTTTGCCTACGACAGAGTTAACATGATCAGTGCATGTTAGGTTTAGAAACAGTTTAGAAACTAATTTAAGAGACTTATCACCAATGTACAAGGACGGAATAATATCAAATTTAATTTTTCTTTTACATACAGGCAACACAAAGGATTTATCACAGTTTAGACAAAGACCATTTTTCGAAGACCAAGACGATATAGACATTAATTCTCTATTGAAATTCGCGCACAAGTTAGCCATGTCTTCAAAAGTTCCTGACAAATAAATCTGTATGTCGTCCGCGTAAGCATGCATTTTTGCATATTTGCAAGTACTGAAAATGTCTTTAATAAACAAGCTAAATAGCAATGGCCCTAAAATAGAGCCTTGGGGTACACCCGTTAATAGTGGTTTTAGTTTAGATACTTCAGCACCAACTTTTACTCTCTGGGTTCGGTCGGACATTTTCATTAACTGCACGGCAAAGTCACTAAACCCAAAATAGTTTTTGAGTTTGAGGCATAGTAGTTCATGGATAACTGAGTCGAAAGCTTTGGAGAAATCCAAAAGGCATAATAGTGTCAGGTGTTTTTTATCAAAGCATATCCGAATGTCGTCAAGTATTTGAATCATAACCGTGGAACAACTGTGTCTAGCTCTAAATCAGGAGTGGAGCGGGGACAATTACCTAAATTTCTCAAGATGGACATATATTTGTTCAGACATCAAAGACTCAAGTACTTTAGACAAGACAGACAAGATACTAATAGGACGAAAATCACAAGGACTACATGCAAATTTATTTTTAGCTACCGGAATCACAGTTGCAACCTTCCATGCATCAGGAAAACAAGAGGTGGTGAAGCAGTGATTGACAATATGAGTCAAGGTAGGTAAAATAAGCGGTAAAATTATTTTAATAAATCGTATTGGAATGCCGTCTTCGCCTATTGCATTGGACCGTATTTTATTGATACATCTTACTACATCACACTCAAACACAGCACTAAATTCAAACATTTGACCAACAGAAGGACGAGGACACGAAAATGAAATGTTTGGGGCGAGTAAGCAAGGGGAAGACGCACGGCTCACAAAGAAGTTATTTAGAGTTTCAGGCTCGAGTAGGCAGCTAGTGCTGTTACTGACATGTACTCGGAGATTTTTTAGGTTTCGCCACAGGACATTGTTGGGGAGTGAGGGATCCAACTTTTTGCCAAAGAACCTGCGCTTTTCACGTTTAATTACTGAAGTGGCTTCACTCCTAACTGCCTTAAATGCAGACCAATTTGCACCTGAACGGTTCTTTTTCCACCGAGAATAAGCCTTATTACGCTTTCTGATCATAGTTTGGACCGCAGAGTTGAACCAAGGGCACGATGAGGATCTGTTTTCAAAAGTGCGTAGCGGGACATGAGCTCTAAGAGCACTCAGAGCGTTGTCATTCAAAAAGGCAAGCTTCTCATTCACTGGGCAAAGTCCCCAGCACATAGACCAATTAATGTGTGAGAGGTCAGTTAAGAGATTACCAACGTTTAGAAAACGGTAGCCAAATGAGATATGGCTGTTTATTAAGTTAGTATGGTTAGAATTAAGATTCAAATCAAAAGAACAGAAAATGAGATCATGGTCTGATATAAAGGACAGCTGATCAAATTTAAGCACACTTTGATGGTCAGACACAATAAAATAATCAAGCAGACTTGGACAACAGTTATTTCCATACCTTGTAGGTACAGATGTATTAACAAACGATAAACCAACAGTAGCTACGACATCTCTTAATCGAGAACTGTAGGAATCTTGGCTAAGCAAATTAACATTGAAGTCTCCACAAACAATAATATTTTCATAATCAACAGCTAGAGGGGACAGAACATTAAAATAATCACAAACTCTACAACATTTATTAGGATTGTAAACACATGACAAAAGTACTTTACATACAGAGTTAGACAGTTCAGCAAGCAAGTATTTAGTATTACCATCGATTGATTGAGAAATCAGCTTCGTATTCAAGTATTTTTTAAAATATATCGCTACCCCCCACCCTTTATTCCATTTCTGTCAGATCGGAAAAGTTTATAATTTTTAATATCATAGTGGGAGTCACTAAAATCAGTTTTGAACCAGGTCTCAGAAACGCAGATTATGTCTACGGATGAAAATTCAAAAGTATTTCTAACCACATCCATTTTTTCAGGATTAGGTGCACTATATTAAATCCGCTCAGGCGTCGGCATAACACATTTAACATAGCAAGACTACAGTCATCAACGCTAGTCGATTCGCTGTTATTTACGTTCATAGTGGAAAATAAAGTAAGCAACTTTAAGACAACAATAACAGATAGCGAAGTTACACAAAAACAAACAACATAAGAAGAGGTGCGCTATCTTAACAATATTAACAAAATATACGTGGGTGAAAAATAATAACAATAACAAGCGGCAACTAGTGAAACTGCGCCAAGTCCGCTTTACACATAATCTTTGTCGCCAAATTATTTTTCCCCTTCTCTTTCTGAACATGTACATAGCCACGGACTGTGCGTGCATANCAGATGTATTAACAAACGATAAACCAACAGTAGCTACGACATCTCTTAATCGAGAACTGTAGGAATCTTGGCTAAGCAAATTAACATTGAAGTCTCCACAAACAATAATATTTTCATAATCAACAGCTAGAGGGGACAGAACATTAAAATAATCACAAACTCTACAACATTTATTAGGATTGTAAACACATGACAAAAGTACTTTACATACAGAGTTAGACAGTTCAGCAAGCAAGTATTTAGTATTACCATCGATTGATTGAGAAATCAGCTTCGTATTCAAGTATTTTTTAAAATATATCGCTACCCCCCACCCTTTATTCCATTTCTGTCAGATCGGAAAAGTTTATAATTTTTAATATCATAGTGGGAGTCACTAAAATCAGTTTTGAACCAGGTCTCAGAAACGCAGATTATGTCTACGGATGAAAATTCAAAAGTATTTCTAACCACATCCATTTTTTCAGGATTAGGTGCACTATATTAAATCCGCTCAGGCGTCGGCATAACACATTTAACATAGCAAGACTACAGTCATCAACGCTAGTCGATTCGCTGTTATTTACGTTCATAGTGGAAAATAAAGTAAGCAACTTTAAGACAACAATAACAGATAGCGAAGTTACACAAAAACAAACAACATAAGAAGAGGTGCGCTATCTTAACAATATTAACAAAATATACGTGGGTGAAAAATAATAACAATAACAAGCGGCAACTAGTGAAACTGCGCCAAGTCCGCTTTACACATAATCTTTGTCGCCAAATTATTTTTCCCCTTCTCTTTCTGAACATATACATAGCCACGGACTGTGCGTGCATACGAGAGTTTACCTTCTCTTCGCACTCTAATGGCCTCTTGCAGTATGCGCCGATTCTCTGGAGTGAGACTCCCAAAAATATGAAATGTACCATCAAAACCAATAGGCATAAGGGGACCGCGGATTTAACTCGTCTATGGTACTCGCCAAAGGCACGTAGAGTGCGATTACGATCAAGCGGTGAGTGAAATTTTATCACAATAGCGCTATTGTGGCTGGTAGAGGAGGGCTTCGTTCGAAATATATCGCGAATTTGAGGAGATAGAAAGTCGACTGAGACACAGACTTGGTTGTATATACTCTTCAGATTCTCCCCTTTTGAAAAATATTATCTCCTGTAGATCTTTCAAAGTCCAATGTTTTCAGTCCTAGAACTATGTCAAATAGCTTAAAATATTTTTGATAGTGCAACGTGACACCTAAAAAGTTTCGTTTTACATAATTGTCGGACCACATATTGATTGTGGCAGATGCTCTGCCATTATTAACCACTTTAGTTATTTCGGGTTTTAATTCCTTTCTTTTTCATCTGCCGACGTATGGACGTTGCGTGAAATTGTTGATGGATTAGGCAATAAGTCATTTACATCAACGTTTTCGCCATATTTTGCACCAATTTTAATAAAAAATTCGCAAGCTTAAGGAATCTTGACCCATTAATAACTGAAAATGGGCGGCAATCTTCAACGATCCATGCTGTAAATGTGTCGATAGCTTTTTGCTTACCGTCTGCTGTGACAGTTCTTAAAACTTGGGCCTTTTTAAGGGCTTGCCAACATATGTGTCGACACAAATTAGATGTATGAAGACCTGCGTATTTAAGCAACTTACTGCATGCACAGTATATACAGTAATAAACCTTTTCGCAGTTTTTCACATTTTGGGTTGTGTGCAGCGTTTTCGTTTTGCGCGCACGTCAACACTTACTGTGGGGAATTTCGCCTCATGATTAGAAAAGTTCTTGTCGAGGATAAAACATACATAATTATGTGTTATTTATGAACAAAATGTAGGTTAAGTATAATATTCATCTTTAATGTATGCGGATATTCATGCTTAATGAAGAATAATATCAATAGTTAAGTACAAAAAAGCAAAACGAAAACCAGAGGCTGCAATAGAATCGAACTTCGCGAATCACATGATCAAAACTAAATGCACACCAATGAAGATTGGACAAACAACAGAACTTCTCCGTGTACAACATAAAGGACAAAGATTGAATATATTAGAAAATATGGAAATATATAAACAAAATACCTTCAAAGGACAAATAATAAATGAGCAAATAAATACTACATAGGACGTACTGTTTGAACCTCTAAAACTACTGTACGAGAAGAAAAATGACAACAACAAAATATTAAGGACAGACATGGAAGGGAATACACTAACTGCAAAAACAAAGAAGGTAAAAATCACGGACTTCTACCAGCCGCCAAAAACGAGCCAGAACAATTCATCTACTTATTGAGCACCGCAAACACTGCAAAACAAAGAAGACGTACCTAACAAAAGAAAGAGGTAGTTAGCTTCTTCTTCTTCTTCTTTGGCGCTGTAACCGCCTAAGCGATTTTAGCCGAGTTCAGCAAAGCACGCCAGTCGTTTCTCCTCTGTGCCAACTGACGCCAATTGGAAACGCCAAGTGAAGCCAAGTCCTTCTCCACCTGATCTTTCCATCGCAGTGGGGGCCTCCCTCTTCCTCTGCTACCACCAGCGGGTTCCGAGTTGAATACTTTCAGAGCTGGAGCGTCGGTGTCCATTCGAACGACATGGCCAAGCCAGCGGAGCCGCTGTATTTTAATTCGCTGCACTATGTCCATGTCGTTGTAAAGCTCATACAGCTCATCATCATACAGCTTGTTGGCAAGAGTGATTCTGCGTTGACTTTCAATGCTGACATTATTATCGGTGTTAATGCTGGTTCCCAAGTAAACGAAATTCTCTACTTTCTCGAAATTGTAACTGTCAACAGTGACGTGGGTGCCAAGGCGCGAATGTGCTGACTGTTTGTTTGATGACAGGAGATACTTCGTCTTGTCCTCGTTTACCACCAGACCCATGCGCTTTGCTTCCCTATCCAACTTGGAAAAGGCAGAACAGACTTCGCGGTTTTTGTTACCGATGATGTCGATGTCATCGGCATAAGCCAGCAATTGCACGCTCTTGTAGTAAATTGTTCCTGAGCGGTTCAGTTCTGCAGTTCTTTTTATCTTCTCCAATATCAGATTAAAGAAGTCACATGAAAGGGTGTCGCCGAAACCCCGTTTTGTGGCGAACGGCTCGGAGAGGTCTTTCCCAATTCTAA
>NW_016159259.1:0-2188 GCF_001687245.7 Rhagoletis zephyria | reverse complement strand
AGCGTGTCTCAGTCCTTTGCCCACAAAAGCGGCTATAACTTTTTTTTCTATTCGAAACAGTAAGAGTGGCACCTTTCTGAAATTTTTATTAAATGAGCAATTTTTTTATGTAATGTAAAGTTATAGCTCAGTAAATTATTTTTTTTTACCAAAGATAGTCAAAAATCCCAAAATAGTCCTAATTTTATGATGGTTCCTTAATATATTTTAACTACATTGCATTCGAGTATGGAGAAGCAACTATCTGGAAGTATTTTACATAGAAAATTTACTAAGTATAGCGTGGTTTGTAGATTCAGTTAAAGAAAATACTTGAAAAGGCACGATTTTTTTTAATTCAAAAAATGTAAATATTTCAAAAACAGTAACACTCTTACCTGAAAATTTTTTGATAATCAGAGAGCTCGACCCCCCTCCTACCTTCTCCTTAAAGTTTGGCAGGTTACTTCTGGGACACCCTGTATACTGTACTGCATGTGCGGCAGTATACTAACCGTTCCACAACAGATGCACCTTCTTTAAAGATTTCGGGCAGTATCCCTGTAGTCAAATATATTAGTTGTAAACTACCTCACAACTAGTATGAACCGCATGCCCAACTAGTCTGCCAACTATATTTTTTCTATGCAATCAACTGGTATTTTTTTACATGGGGATGTCCTACAAGATGGTAATTATCAGATATCGGTCAGAAATATACCAGTCTCATACTTGTTCAAAATAGACAGAAAAATACTCCTCCAATTATGGATCAAAACCACTACTATGGGAGTCAAAAAATAAAATGAATTCATGAATATACAATAAAAAACTTTTGATTAAGTACACTTTAATATATTACACATTTTTATTTAGCAGCCTTAGATTTTTTGAGTATTAATTAAAAGTAAAAATAAACACATAAATATTTCAATCTTTCGGACATAAATTTAAATGCATTTTTCATTAAACGTTATTAAAAGTAAAAGGTTTCAGGTACAATAAATACTATATTTTTATCTTTATTTAATAATATTGAACATGCAAAAGAAAACATTTTAGTTAAAAATAAAATGAATACTTTAGTTCATTTTGTGTGAACTAAAAAAAAAGTTTTCACCTAAATAAATTAAATTCATTTACTTTGCACATTTCAGTCTATTCTTTATAAAAATGTACAAAAGTAATAATTAATGTTTAAAATTTGAGATTTGGATAAGAATAAAGCAGTTATTAAGTATTCTTAATTTTTGCCTATAGTTTGGCTTGTTGATTGATAATAGAAATTATTCAAATAATTATATTAATCGTTTAATTAAAAAAAGTAAAAAATAATTGGAAATCATCAAAAATAACAAAATAATGATGTAATTAATTAACATTTTTTTAAGATAATTAATAATTAATAATTAAAAAGGTGGTAATATCGGTAATTAACCATTAAACGGTTATCCAAAAAACATGCTTTAATTAATAATCATTATGATTATTAAATATTATTATACAGGTCTGGTATAATGGAATATGTACTCGATTTAATGGTTACAATATAGCCAAAGTTATAATATTTTGGGTACTTTATTGTATTAAACTGTCAAAGTCAAATAAAACAGGCATAAATAAATCGTTTTGTACTTGGTACAAGTCTGGTAATTTATGAACTAGTTCGGTTTCTGTCAGGAAATTATAGTTGTAAACTAGCATTTTTCCTGACTAGTTTGGGATTTCACTGCAGGATGTTCCACACACAACTTCTGCCCTTGTGTCGATGTGACAAGGTGTAAATATCGTTAGCAATCTGCTCAGCAACGAAAGCTTGATTATCAGACATTTTCTTTAATCTACTAAAAAATTTAAACTTAAATAAATGTATGATATTTATGTTCAATTCTGTACAAAAATAAAGGAAGAAATGATCATATATTCCATTCGAAAATAGCAAGCATAATTATATGAGTATTTTCTTCCTACATACATTAAAAATCAAGAAAAAGAATATTACTTACAATATTCAGTGAACTTCTTTATTATATATGAACGACTAAAAATGTGCGCTTTATTTAATATAGATGTGCATTAGATGACTTATTTTGCTAAAGTATTTCAGATCCTCCCTCCGGCAGCAGAATATGAATAAATAATATAAAAAAAACTTTTTAATATACAACGCTTTTATAAATGGACTAAAAAGTAGAAAATAATACTTCTC
>NW_016159258.1:63271-92129 GCF_001687245.7 Rhagoletis zephyria | reverse complement strand
CCATATTCATCTGTCTACGGACATTTCTAGTTAAAAAAAAAAAAAAAAAAATTTGCAAGATTTTTACAAGCTTTTTATTTGATAGGGATCGAGAATCGCTGAAAAAATTAGAGGATTAAGCTACGAAAAATTAATCATTTTATATATTCGGCATGTTTTAAATGAAAGGCTTGTGTGAAAGTTAATTATATCCAGAGCGGAATGTTTTAGAAAATATAACCAAATTAGGAGAAAAGTGACAATTGGAGTAAGTTTTCGCGAGCCCACACGAAACGAGTAGAAAGCCAGGCAAAGAATAGAAAAAAAGGTAAACGTGAACGGAGCCGCGAAAATTCCAAATTTGGGAAAATCTCGAAAAGCGGTTTAGGCAACTGATCTGAAGAAGCGCCAGAATAGAAGATTCGAAATAAAATTGTCGGTCAAGGTTTAACGCCGGCACCCCTTGTTGGTATTAGGTCGCAAACGAGAGGTAGTTAATTGTAGGTCCTTGACTTCTTATCACCGCTGCAATACATACACACAAAGACACATCCCAGAATGGCCGGCAAATCCAGACCGAATTTGAAGTTCACGCTTCATAAGGAACCCGAGCCGGAAATGTAGGTGTCCAATTTTGGTTAATACCCCTTCAATCTCTTCACATAATAACAATATTATTTATTTGCAGTGTGCCACCACGGAATTTAGACTCGAGTACCACAATTAAAATTGGTGATCGAACCTTCGAAATTAATGCTGACAGCTTAGAGAAAATCGCAGATTTGGGTCGTGGTGCATATGGCGTTGTAGAAAAAATGCGACACGAACAGACTGGCACGGTTATGGCTGTAAAACGTATCACAGCAACTGTAAATCGAAAAGAACAAAAACGCTTACTAATGGATTTAGATATTTCCATGCGTTCGAGCGATTGTCCCTACACAGTGCATTTTTATGGAGCACTCTTTCGAGAAGGTGACGTTTGGATATGTATGGAAGTAATGGATACGAGCTTAGACAAATTCTATCCGAAGGTGTTCAAAAACAATTTAACTATGGAGGAAAGCGTTTTGGGAAAAGTACGTACATAGCTAAAATGAGTATTGATATTTTAAGGAATTTATTGTATTGAATTTTTATTACAGATTGCCATGTCAGTCGTGAATGCACTACACTACCTGCACGCACAACTTAAAGTTATTCATCGCGATGTGAAGCCGTCAAATATTTTGATCAATCGCAGTGGTGAAGTGAAGATGTGCGATTTTGGTATCTCTGGTAAGTAATGTAAACAAACGGTTGCTTATGACTGACACGTATTATTACGCAACCATTGCGTATAAAGAAACTAAGTAAAAGTAATTAGCATTCCGAATTGCTTTGCATAAAAAAACTTACTTTAAATAATTCTTTTGACAGGTTACTTGGTTGATTCTGTTGCTAAAACGATCGATGCTGGCTGCAAACCATACATGGCACCCGAGCGAATTGATCCAACAGGCAATCCTGCTCAATATGACATACGTTCTGATGTCTGGTCGCTGGGTATCAGTATGATTGAAATGGCAACTGGCCGGTTCCCTTATAACTCCTGGAAAACGCCTTTTGAGCAGTTAAAACAGGTATTTTTGTAAACTGATTGTGCAATGTTGCTCTTTAATCATCAACAAATGTTTTTAGGTCGTGAATGAGAGTCCACCACGTCTTGAACCTGGCAAATTTTCACCCGAGTTCGAAGACTTCATAATTAAGTGTTTGCAGAAAAACTATACAGCGCGTCCCAATTATGAACAACTGCTTAAACACGACTTTATTGTTGAGCACATAGAGCGTGATACAGATATTTCGGAATTTGTGTCGAGAATATTGGATTTGCCGGAATAATCTGTTCATGCGCGAGCAGTATATTTTCACTAAAGCTTCAATGCATCTAAATTGTAAACTAAAATAGTGGTTAAGTAAACGATTAAACAAAAGCGATTAAATTTCCTTGAGGCCTTCACAGAAATTTATCGCAGTGAATTGATAACAAAAAAAAATAAAATAAAAATATGAAAATAAAATAAATGGATTACAATTTGAAGTAGAGCTATGTATTATAACAATGTCTTCACACTAAGTGTACCAGATGTTAATATGTAAGAGTCAAATACTGCTTTATATTCAAAAACTGTTGCCTTATTGAAAAATGTTTATGTTTTATATTAAAAATCATAAAATTATAGTAAATGTAATGAAATGGTTGCTAGAATCTAAAATAAATTACTAAATATTCACAAATAAAAAAGGAAAATAACGCAGCCATAACTTTAATATGTTGTCAGAAGTTAAAGTGCCTATTTAAATTTTAATACAGAATTGTTATCATGCAGAAATAGAAAACCTTTAAATATGTTAAAAAAAAATCTAAAAAAGGAATCGAAATAAAAAATTAAGTACACGCATATATGCGAAGTTGTTAAACGGTAAAATAAACTAAAAGCAAACAAATATGAAATAAAATACATAATGTGCTACTCGACACAAGACTTACAGGCATTACCTTTGAAATTTCAGTTAAACATCCTCGTACGGGAACTAAAAACTCAAACTCTGTAACATATGCATATAGAAGGCAAAATTGCTTCGGCGCATTGCATTATTTTCAGCGCCTATTGTTCATTTGTCCTGTCAATGTGCCTGTCACTTTATGCAACTTTTTAAAGTGTACTACCACCCAAACACCTAAAAACATTCTTAATTGTAAGTACGATTCTAAATTACTGGAATATTTATACAACGCAAAAAAATCAACCTTATTTTCTATTTACTTCGAATTCATTCCGAAACAAACTTCAATAGTCACATCAAATCCAATTGTAGCTATGAATTTTGCTGGACGTCTGCAGTTCCGGCGTCTTTTGTGTTTGATAGTGCGTCAAAACTTCAATCGCGAGTGTGAAAATGCAATCAATGCACAAATACAACTGGAATTGAAATCAAGCTACGATTACTTAGCCATGGTTTGACGAATATTTTTTATCACTTTATCGAGATTAAGCGCATTTGATAGACAAATAAACTTTAATTTGTTACAGGCATACCATTTTGACCGCTCCGATATGGCTTTACCCGGCATATATGGATTTTTCAAGGCTGCTAGCGATGAAGAACGTGAACATGCTGCAAAATTCATGGAATACATGAACAAAAGAGGTGGCACAATACTGCTACAGGATCTACCAGCTCCAAAATTTAAGTTTACGACACTTAAAGCAGCGCTGGAAGAAGCATTGGATATGGAGAAAACGGTCAATGAGGTAAGCAATGAAATTTATAGAGATGATCAAGTGTGGTTATTTGGAGGGTTAAATGTTTCTCTTCAAGTCCCTGTTGGCACTACATGCTTTGGCAAGTAAGCACATTGATCCTCAACTATGCGATTTTCTGGAGACACATTTCCTCGCCGAACAAGTGGATGCACAAAAACAGTTGGCCGATTATATAAGGCAAATCGAACGCTGTGAAAAAGAGTTGGGTGTGCATATATTTGATAAAGACATTAAAGGAAAGGAAATGCATTAGGCTGTTGGAAATTGCTATGGAGCAAATGAACGGAATACGGCTCTTATAACGAATACTGCAGTATTTGTTAAAAAAAGAAAAATAAAATAAACCAGCTTGCTTGTGTTTGTGTGATATCCGCATAACTTCCCTGCAAACCATTTTTTCAGAGTATTCTGAATTGTAGAGAAATTTTTAAGAATTCGTAAAGATCTCATCCGATTTTTTGCCGAATTTTCTAAAATTAATTAAACTGTGCACACTTCGATTCTCTTACGAAATTTCGGAAGAAAAGCGGTAAAGCAATGAAGATTCGTATAAAAATCGTAACAGAAATGAGATACTCCTAAAGATTTCGTTAAGATTTCAGGAACTTTGGTTTGCAGGATTCTTTATGTGTTTAAGGTTAAAATTTTATGTACATAAAATCTATTGTCAATTTAATTTATTTTAATGTCGAATTATGATATGTGAGGAGATATACAATACGTTAAGTAAATGTGATAAGGATACTGACTGAATTTATTTCTGAAAGGCGTACGTTGAAATAGTACCTAACCCTAGAATCGTAAGACGGTTTTACCCTACGTACTACACCGTTACGTACTACGCCGCTTAGGTATGTTATTTTAAATAAATGTTTAATAAAAACTTAATCGATTAATTATCTACTTGTTTATACAACAAAATAATAAAGAAAGCACTGCGGAGCGCACAAGGCGACAGGGAATAACGGTAAAAAGTAACGGAACTTTATGCGGCGTACACGTATAATTTACATATATTACGAAAGTGTTAAAAAAAAATCAAAAATAAGGGCTGTTTCCAGCTCCAAAGAAAAAAGTGAAAAATTAATATCAAATGAAACAAGAAATATAAGAGATTTTATGTTGTTGTTGTAGCAGCATACAAATTCCCCAAAGACTTTTTGGGGAGTGTTGCTGGAGTGACAGTCCTTGGCCAGATATAAATCTGGGTCGTTCCGGTTACGTAGACCCGACTGTCGTGGGAACGTAATGGGAAAGAGATTTTATTCTACACTCTCGTTTCATTTCCAATAATTATTCAGCACTATCACTGAACCCAGCGATATGTGCTGTTTTGTATTCCTCCTAAATTCGCGGATTTTCGATTTCAGTGACCTAGTAAAATTTGCTACTTGGTATTTTTGTAGAACATTTTGACACTCTAACTTCTGTTAAAAATATATATACATATATATATTCTAAAAGAGTTGCCTTAGCAAACACTGGGCTTGTTTGAATTTCAATCACATCCGCAGCAAATAGTGCATATATTAAGGCGCAATATTTACATAACTTCCTCTGGCGGGGCCACATATAGAGTCTTCTAATTGTATATCTTTGATATGGTGCCTACAACGAGGTTGCTATCTAGACTTGGTTGATATCTAGAATTTACCATAAATAGTTTTGCTACATTTATAGTATATAAATGGAGGTCTGGACATATAACATTGCAAGTTGAGAAAAGCGTTGTAAAATAATTATGGCAATCGCGTATGGTTCCCATAAAATTCATTCGATGAAAAGCAACACTGAATTCATGTTGTTTACCGGATTCGCCAGCAACCCGGTTTTTCGTTCTTATCAATACAGCCATGCAATACAGCGAAAGGAACAGCTGTCTTTCCACCATAGGTGTTAAACAACTTAAAAACCTTACGTTTATTTATATCGATAACAACCTTTATCTCCAACAGTATTTTTTTATAATTTCATTTAATTTATATGTGCAATAAAATTGTATGTATTTTGTGAAGTGGCTATCGCACAATTTGCTAAAGTTCATTGTTGAACGCACTACCGGCTCATATTAACGCCTAGCTCTAAAGTCAACCAGCAAAAATGTCACAACGTTCGATTTTCCTACTTTCCTCCTCCCGTGTTCATGGCCATGAGTTTTTGGAGCACGCAAAGGAACAATTAATTGATTTTCTATCAAAGTAAGTCATAATTGTTATATCAAAAGTAAAGTATTAACCCAAAGCTTCACATTTGTAGACGCAATGTAAAAACGGTGCTCTTCATACCATACGCCCAAAAGGATCACAATAAATATACGGAACTTGTTGACAAGACACTCTCACCCTGGGGTTATCAAGTTGAAGGTTTGCACACTAAGCCGAATCCCATACAGGCTGTGCTACAAGCAGATGCTATCTTCATTGGTGGTGGCAATACGTTTGTACTACTGAAAGCGCTCTACGATCAAAATTTAATCCCTATAATTCGCGAACGTGTGCTGCAAAAAGGTGTGCCCTATGTAGGTTCGAGTGCTGGCACAAATGTGGCAACGCGTTCTATACATACAACAAATGATATGCCAGTGGCTTTTCCGCCAACATATGATGCCTTACGTCTGGTGCCGTTCAACATTAATCCTCATTACTTGGATCCAGATGCATCGACACTTCACAAAGGCGAGACGCGTGATGAACGTATAAATGAATTTATAGATTACCACCAATTACCGGTTTTGGGTTTGCGCGAAGGCACAGCATTGTTGGTGGAGGGCGATAAGGCCACTCTAGTAGGAGATCGTAATGCGAAGTTGTTTTTGCCGTAAGTAAAGTAAAGTTATTTATTTGATAAAAAGTGGAAGTATTATAAGAAAGGAGTACGCAATATTTCGCCCCTATTCCAGAAGCATGAATGTGCGAATTTATCAGTTTTGAGTTGACCTTTGGATGCTCTATGTTATACCAAAACCAAGAATACCAGGCGTGCACGGAAACCACATATTTTACAATTTCACTTGCATAAATGTACTTAAGTCTCGTAAAAAAACTTTCAAAGTTGATTTCTCAAAATTTTAATTTTTACACATTCGTGCTTCTGGCATACGGGCGACGATTTGTATACTTTCTTATATTTTTTACAACTTTAGTTTTGCTCTTAACGATTTCTTTTCTTTTTTTCTAGAAATAAACTGCCTATCGATTTCGCGCCAAAAGCTGACCTCAGTTTTTTACTAAATAAATCTTGATAAAGTGAAACATTTACTACAAAAGGCGCTGATTAATCGCGGGTAAAATTTTTAAAATTGAAAATTATGAACAATAGTTAAACTGTTGCTTGAAATTTTAAAAATTAAAAAGCATTTAGTAAATTGTACGAAGTTACACACACACACAAATGCATATATATATGCTGCTTAATATGGTTATTATGACTGTTATTCTTGTGTAAGCTTTTATAAATAAATATACAGTATCGGTCATATCTATAGCACGCCATTTCAAGGTGATATTGTGTGCCACTTATGTTTATTTATATATTTTTAAGAATTTTCCATTCAAATATAGTAGATTCTCAGACAAACCCCATATAAACCCAAGTTTAACAATTTGTAGAAAACTACAAAAAAGTGCAACAAATTTTCACCTAAATTTCATACTTTTTTCTCGGAGTGTTTTTGGAGTTTTTTTTAGTACGCAGTTTTTTAGCCTCTTCAATTTTAGTCTGATAACATAATATGCAAGTTTCAAGTGGCTAAAAGTTACCGTTAATTTTTTATTTTTTTCATATTGTTTTTGTGGTTTTTTTACACACCTTTCCTCTTTCAAAAATATACAATTTCATAAAATTTCAATGTCTATTTATCATATTGCTCAAGTGTTAGACGATCTAGAGTTCATATGCATAAGTAGCCCATTACGCCCATTTGGGTACTTAATGTTGACATTATAGCCAATGTTTATATGTAAAAATAAAATTTTTTTAAAATGCTATAATCAAAAAATAAAAATAAAACTGTTTACTTATTTTTTGTTGTTTGTTTTTTTTTTTATACGTTGTACATTAATGTAAAAAAGGTACAATTAAAGCCCATAATAAGACGGAAGAAATACATTTTTTTCATTAATTTTCGTTAAAAGGTTTCCAAGATACAGCACTTTTAAGAAAGGTATGTATGACGTTTTTTTTAAATTTAATTCCCCGTGTAAATAGGTAACTCTACGTCATATCTGCAAAATATGCTGCACGTATATTCATGTCACCTAGACCTTCAATCTTTTCAACTTTCATCCAAGTCCTGAGAATTCGCGCACAGAGGTGGCCGCGGTGACATGAAATGACTCACTGAAATGAAACTGAGGTTGTGGTGCTATCCATAATTGACCCATTAATAACTTTTCCATACGCACAAGGATGCTACATAACTTAACAAGTGGATATAATTTCTAAGCAATTTCTTGTATTGATTTATAAAAATCCGCTTGAAAACAAAGCATATTGATATTTTCTTCCTTTCCAATAAACTCTGTTCGGTCTATTTAAGTGAAGCGTGGTGCACGTGGTGGCTGCTGGCAGTATACTTAAATCATTTCCCTTGTACTTTGTAATAAAATAAAATTCGTATTATAAATTTTATATATTTTTTTAAACATTAAAAATTTGCTTTTATTTTTAGACACTTCAATTATTCTAAATTTACATAACTGATCATGCATACACATATAAGTGTTGTACATATACATATATGTTAGTGTTTGGCCGAGCTTCTCCTCCGATTTGTGGCGTGCGCCATGTTGCCACACAAAGGGGAGGGACCTAAGATTTACGCCGACTCCGAGCGGCGATTGTATTTTTCTGAGAAACTGTTTTTCATGGCAGAAATACACTCGGAGGTTTGTCATTGCCTGCCGAGGGGCGACTGCTGTTAATAAAAAACCTTTTTTCTATATATTTTTGGCGATATTGCCTTGACCATGGCTTGAAGCCAGGCCCTACGGAGTGAAAGCGCGCACTGCTTACCAATACACCACAGCGGCCGTTACTTACTTACTTATCACTTACTGCTAATTTTAAAATTTCTCTTTGTTTCTACATTTGCACATACATACATAGTAGTTGCAAATACTCTTATACATATGTATATTGGATTCTAGTCAATTTCGTTTTTAGCTGGAACATAAATTTACATACAGCTACCCTATATTAATAACATAATACTTGAAATCTTTCGTTGCTAATTTTCTCCTAAAGTAAGAACTAACACTAGGCTCATCAATTTATTAGAAATTTAAAAGCTTTGGCACCTTTTAATCATGCATAGGTAGAAATATTTATATGTATGTACATATGTATGTATATTAGATATTAAAACTAATTACTATACGTCTATTTACAAATTCTTTTTGTTTTTTTATTGTAGTTTTAAATGGAAAATATGAAATATTTAGGTAGAAAGAAGCTAACTAAGCTCCACTTAAATAGTTTGGAGAGATTTTCGGCGCCCAAGCAACAGACTACAAATACATGCATACATACGTATAAAAAGCTCGCTCCCTTTCTTTTAAATAAGGCATGAACTCCTTTTACGTATTTACTTTTAAATATACAAAAAGTTAAAAAATAAAAATAAATTTAACATTTTGTGGCTCGTGAAACTAAATACATGGCAGTCATGGCGAGATGAACATACTACATACATACACAGATACATAAGGTATACTTAAAACACTGATGATAACAAATACAGGGCCCTCATTCTGTAGTTCGAATCGAAAAGAAGTACTATACGAACACTTAACACTTTTATAGTACCAATCGTTCGAATTCGCACAAATTTATTATTGATTCGAACTACAGAGTAAGGGCCCAGGTTTCATATAGTAACTAAACACCAAATTAATTTAAAATCGCTACTTATATACATATATACGTATTTAAATATTTTCATTTGGAAATGACAAGTTTGGGCATTTCTATGTACTTTGTTGATGTACATACATAGACAAAAACACTTTAAAACAGCCTTAAGTATTACTTACAAATTATATACTAGGTATTCTAGGACTATTGTACATGCACATAAGAAGTCATTTCGTTACATTCAATCGATAGGAATCAGCTGCGGCTCAGCCGGTCGTCTTAAAACTATAAAAATAAATAAATTTAACTTAAAACAAAAACTACTTAGTTATAGTTAATACAAATGTGCACGCGTCGTTTGTGCGTTTGTATGCAAGTATTTTGGCAAAATAGACTAATATACAAAAGTAGTATCTTTTTTGTTTTTTTTTTGCAAAACAGCATAAAATCTCCTTAAATGACAGGTTTGCAGGATTTAAACTAATATTTACAATATCATGCAAATTTGAGCATTAAAAAGTTAACGTGCATCATCCGGCACTCGGCTAACCAGTTCAGCAGTTATACTGCGTTGTAGTCAAGTGCGACGTCAAATGCACTAGAGAGATGAGTTTACTTCACGCATCTAATAATAGTCAAGTATGGATTTTTTAGTTTTTTTTTGTCAAACAATTCTTTTGTGCAAAGGTTCGCGCTTTGTGTAAATTATTTGTGCAGTATACTTCGATCTTCGAAACGTATAATGGCATCACCTATTTGTTTTCTCGATGCTAAGTGTATGCATTTTCGCCTTTGCAAGTCAGCAGCAGCGTCGGTCGCCGTATCACTCTCAGGCTGCGCAGCGTCATATCGCTGGGGTATTTCATTGGATATGTGGTATAATTTGTTGTACTCTCGCAATGCAGGACATTTTAGAATATCACCACCGCTATTGGTATGACTCCGTATCGCAATACCGTAACGCAAATTCGGTTCAGTGCCGCGCAGGATGTGCACGGGCAGTTTTGAAGCTACAAACATATCCAAGATGGTGGTTATTGTTTGATCAGTGCGGGCAAGAAGCTGCTCAATGTCATTGTCGGAGCGTGTTATTGGCAAAGTTGATTCAATCATCTTACGTGCTGAAATGGGGAACATAAGTAAGTGTGTATGTGAATAATTATATAAATATTAAAAAAGTAAACATTACAAATAAGTACATATGTATAGATCATACACTTGAACGCAATCGCATCACTCAGAGAAAAATCACGTCATGTCAATGTAACAACATTTTAATGATGGCAGTTGGGCTAACGTGAAATAGCGCTTTAAATGAATTGCTTTGATTTGGTTGCCACGACAGTTGGGTCTACATAACCGGAACGACCCAGACTTACTATGTATGTACATATATCTGGCCAAGGACTGTCACTCCAGCGTTGCAACAGCAACAATTGCTTTTATTTCTTAGATTTGATTAAAGTAAATTATATTACATAACGTTAATTCAGACGATACACTACCAAAGCAGACGAAATCAGATCATGCCATACTTGTACAAAAATATATTTAAATAAAAATTAACTAACGTCATATCCCAGAAGATGCAACAAAAATTAATATGATATTCATCAGGTGATATGGTTTCATTACAGATGATCGGTAATCATGTCAAATACATATGTAATAACATCGCCCATGTTAAATTTCAACATCTCACATGAAATCTCACTTGATCACATAACAGCACACCGCAATTAGAAGTAATACTCTTGTGATAGAATAACATTAGTTGATATCCAAATTTACAAATTTTTACTTCACACTGCGCATATCACATGATAAAACGTCACGTCAATCATAGACAATCAAGCCAATTTTAAGTCAAATATCTTCACATCACGCTTGACAAATTCCATCACCTCGCGTCATATTAAAACACAATAGCTCTGATCCAGTACTCCAAGAACTTACAGGATTTTACACGAACATGCAGGAAGTTGCAGAACAAATGTTCCCATACTCCAAAATCCTGTAAATGAGAGCGACATTTGGAGAGTTGTGAAGAGAATGAAGTTGCAAGATTTTACTCGAACTTTTTCTTCTGGTAAAATCATGAAAAGTGTCAAGCGATCACTGGTTGACGTTTTTACAGGAAAAATGTTTTTTTTGTTCCCGTACTTTTTGTGTTGTTACTCACTTTTTACTCTCACTTCAGAGAGTAATTTTGCTGTTTGACAGTTTTACAGGATTTTTCACGAAAAGTATTGGATCAGAGCTAATACATAACATTCAAACACATACACTAGAAATAAGCAAAAAACTCGTGTGATGGTTTGCCTGTTCATGTAGCCAAAAGTTATCAAAAACTATCTAGTGAACACCAAAATGTATCCAAAAAACTTGCACAGTAGCAGACATTGAGAGAGCAAAATGACAGTTCGCTAGGAGGAGAAGTTGCAAATTTTTACTGGACCAATTTTTGCCAGTAAAAACTTGTAAGCGAGAAAACAGCTGATCCCAAGTTGCAGGGTGCAATTGAAACTTATAAGGAAATTATTTCTGGGGTTTTTAAAGTTGAAATTAAATAAAAAATATATTGTTTTATTAAGAAATTGCTAGGAATAAACCGCAAACTTATCAGCTGTTCATGAAACATGCAAATTGTTACTAGTTTTGTGTTCAGCTACGTTTTTGGATATTTTTCTCTATGACCGCACATTCTCAGAAATTAAGTTACTGAAGAGTTGCTGGCAAGTTACTGGCTAATTTTTGCATTAACAAACCTAGTAGTGCATCAAATAATATATGTACATATAATCACGCCACGTCAAATGAAGCAAATCAAAGAAATAAAAATACTTCACATTATTCGAGTAATAGTTCATCACCTCGCATCGCATGGCATCGTATCACATCACATCACGTCACATATCATAACATCACTCCACGCATCAAAGATGAAATCACAACTCGCGTGATCGTATCACATCGGATGATATAGTTTCATGGCAAATGATACTTAATAATAATATTTACATCACATCGCCTAAGTCACGTCGCGACACATCACACCGCATTACATAACATCATATCACTTCTTATTACATTACATAACCCACAACACAAATGACACTCTCGTGTAATAACATTAGATCAGAAGATACACCACATCGCCGACATCAAATTAGATTACCTAGCGCCACATCACATCGCCTCACACCACATTTCATACCATTACTTCAGATCACATTACACAACATCACATCACAGATGAAAATACGACTAGAGTGTTAGATAGTATGCCACCAAGTGATATCATTTCATAACAGTTGATACCTGATCAAGTTACACGATATGACGTCACATCAGATATATCAAACTTAAAAACTAAAAATATTTACATCCCCTCGCGTCACATAACAACACAGTACAAATCATTACATCACATTACACAATAACGTATCGTCACTAGACACGAATAAAGGCGCGAGCTCAAAATTTAACGGCGAGAAAAGACGCATTAAAAAACTTCAGCTTCAAAGATTCTTAACATACTTCGCCGAAGTTTTTTATAAGCATCTTTTTTCGTAAAATTTTTTTACGCGCCTTTTTTCGCCGTCAAAACACTATCGCGCCTTTATTCGTGTGTAGTGACGGTATGTATCACACTATATAATATCACATCACATCAGATCAACTTCAAGCGAAAAAACTAGTCGATACCTAATTTGTTAAAAAAATTAAATCAATGCGTTCTAATTAAGATAAAACTTTATGTTATATTTAGATGAAAAAAACGAAACATATATGCTAACAATGCTGGAATATATGTAGGTTATTAAACAATATAGACTAAATATTTTTTTTTTAATGTGATGGGGATTCTTAATCTGGTTCTGGTCTTATTAGCGACCGTAAATAATCATTAAATGCAAAGATTTTTATTTTTAGATTATTCAAAAATCGTTATTGTTTAATTTATTATAAATCAATAATAACACAGCTACAAAAAAAGAGTTGACAGGCACGTTGAAAGGAATAAATCCTGACGTGATGGAGCAAAAATAACTTCAGATTCGTGTTCAGCGCATCAAAATACATAAGGAAGGGATAATATGGTCATCGAACCCGACACTTTTTTGTGTGGCTGTGTATCGTTAAATTTTGACATTTACTTTTTCAATCAATAAGTTATTTTTGTTATTTTAGGATTTTTATTTTTTCGATAAAAATTATATATAAAAATAACGACTATCAGATGATCGAAAAAATAAAAATCTTAAGACAACGATTAAATTTGTTCGAAAAAATATAAATCCAATTTTAAGCTTAGTATACAGCTCTCAATAAAAGCGAAAAAGGCATATAAAATAAATTATGATTTTTATTACATACAAAGTTCATAACCGTTACGCTTCCTGAATTTTATCCATTCACACACGCAACACCTAAAAGTGTTTCTTAAACTTACGCAAAATGTACATACCTTGCACATAATCCCGACTGTAGAACGATGTTAGATCGTAATTCCATTTGTCAAAATAGCCCGTGCTTTGACTCACATCACATGATTCACATTCTTTGCAAAAGTGAGCCAACCTACATGGATACATCATGAAACCTATTGGTGAAAATATTTGGAAACCCTGAATGGTATTCATGCGAACCTTAAATGATGGAAAGAAAATTGTAAAAATAGAGTATTGAAGCCAATGCCAAACAAATTAATTTACTCTATTCAAAAAATCCGTTTTGAAGTTAATATCTGTAGATGCCATCAACACAAGACTATCCAATCCGATTTTTGGCAGCGCCAAGTCTGCCACAGCAACACTTAAAATTTCATTGCGTCCATATAAGGAGTTGTGCATAATGTCATCAGGTGGTGGTGTGTCACTAACCGCTGACGGCAGACGTATGGACACCCAGGCTATGCGTGAGCCATCATTTTTGTACTTTGTCGATAAATCTAAAGCGAGTGTTTTCAGATTTTTAAATGGATCGCTTTCACCTTTGCTCATGGAATCGTATCGATATAGGAAAATCTGAAAAAAGACAACACACATTAAAAAAAAAAAAAAAACAAATTGTTTGCGAAACAGTTACAGGCAAACATACCAACAGCAAAAATGTATTATCCTGATTTTGCATGCAAATACGCTCATATTCGGCAATAAAATTGACAGCATCCTCTGCTTGATGTTCAAACGTTGGCACCATTATGGCGATCCGTGTGCTTTCGGTGACATATGGCGATGGTATAACCTCAACACGCCCCAGCGGTTTAACAACTTGAAAACTTTTTGTCACCAATTCATCGGAGCGACGTGTGTCACGCAAATTTAAATGGAATTGATAATCCATGCCACGCGTCGCATCAAATTTCCTATACACTGTATGCAAATTGATAAACTGCAAATGCGAATGCTTCCGCTTGGCATAGGCAACAACAATTTCAAGCACTTTGTCAAAATCCAATTTGTCGTGGCGACTGAGTGGCTCGATAATATTTTCGGCATTGGGCAGAAAAATGTGTGTGCTGTTGATGAGGTGCCACGTTATGATGTCATGGCGCGTTTCAGGCGCTGAACCACTGGGTACACCAAGTGGCCAACGGATTTCGAGTATATTATTCGATATTGAACCGTTAGCTATCCGATATGATTTACGCTCCAAGTCAAAGCTGCGTTGTTGTATCGTTTCTAAATGATACTACAAAAGAGAAATATTTAAACCAAATGCATACATACCCCCACATACAAGTACATATACATGAGCAAAATTGTGTAGATGACGATTACCTTTGAGAAGTATGCATGTAAACGATATAAGTCATCCATTGATGTAACGGGATAAACCATTGTTGCATTTCGGAAAGCCTCGTCTCTGGCAAGGATATTTAAATCTTTAAACAATTTTACATGCGGCTGCAATGTGTAGATGTCTTCATGTACCCCCTGAAAAGCAAAAAGGAAATGATTTGCTGAATTATGTTACGCAAGCAAAATCAAAGAGATAGTGAAAGTATCAATAAAAAAACAAAAACATGAAGCGTGTTCGTCTAAACGTGTAAACTAACAAAAAATGTAAATTTAAGCCCTATGGTCAGTGTTAAATGAACACACCTCACTCAAATAAAGCTAAAGATCAAGTAATATAAAAAATTTCTTCGTCTTTAAAAAGGATATTTTTGGTAAAAATTAGGCATGTTCAAACATTTTTAGCCGTCGTTTACCCTACGGTGCCTTGCCAAACATTTAAGAGTTTTTCGCTCTTCGAACTTAACAACTAGTTGTGATGAGATTTTTCTGTGAAAGAAAAATACTGCTTATAGAACTTTATCGTGTTACCAGAGTTATCGAAATCTGTCAATAGCTTTCGAAAAATATGGAGCTATTGAAATTGACCGAGTTATCGAAATTTATAGAGGTATTCATAGTTTATAGATTTATATCGAGATACATATACACATTTTTGAGTAATCAAAATTTACTGAGCGCTCGAAACTCACAGTTATCCAAAATTTATTGTAATTAGTCGAGTTAACGAATTTTGTTGTGTTATCGAATTTTAGTGTTTTTGAAGTTCATTGAATTGTCGATATGACATTATCGAAATTTATCGACAACCGAATGTATCGGCCCAATTCCAAGTCCTGCCAAAGTCCTTCAAAGACCTTCAAAGATATGACAAATTTTTGTCATGTTTTAGTTTCAAAGCAGGCGATTTTCCGATAAGTAGCTACTATGTACATAATAAGTTAACCGACTGCTTAGTTAGCCTCTCCAAGGGCCGTAAAAAATTAGTAAAACCGTCGAAAAGTAGTAAAGAGGTGGTAAGCGTTAAATTTGGTACATATGTACAAATATTTATTTATTATGTATGTATATATTTACATACGTGAATATCTTGTATTGTATGATCGGACACACATGCCTTGTATCATTAAAATCATACATAAATTGAAAGTAACGCCAGTTATGCCTTTTATGTGTTTTTGTCTAACCTTGAATTAAATGTTATGCTTGAAACCATTTAATTAAGCACCAGATTTTTTAATGAATTCTAAGAATCCTTTTTTCGGCTTTCTTATTTTCGCTCAACATGTGTTCTTAACAACAGCAAATAAATTAAAAAATCTGCGCGCACAATGAACCATTTCTGCGTGTCTTCAACTTTGCTTTTCATATTCTGTTTTATGTTTGCTGTCCATAAAGTAAATATGAGTAAATGCGCTGAATATCAAACTCAACTAATATTTTTATTTTTTGTTCATAAATGTTTATTCTGCAATATTTGAAACTATATCAAAAGAAAGCACATGCGCTACTTTGTTGGTAGCTTAATTTTGGCGGATTTGTTCTTTAATATGCTTATGTACAAGTAGTATAGTACATAAGAATATATATGTACATAGATATGTAAGTACGTACAGTGATTTAAACAAGTGTTCCCATGCTGATTTGTTTTTTTTTAATATTTATTCAGATATTTTGCAAGTGAAATTTTATTCTATTTTTCTATAAAACTATTGTTTATGCTTTGACAAAAACCATATCTCTAAATAAAACTTACAAAATTTATACAAACTTTAGAAAATTTAAACAAATTTACATCAAAATTTTGAACTATCCTTATATAAATTTTTTTGAAACTTTTGGGTATGCAGTTTTATCTATATTTACATATAAAGAGAAACGGTTTGTAAATACGATACGAAAAATACGATGATTTATGTGGCTATCTACATACAGCTTTAATAAATTAAAAAAGGAATACTATATAATATAATGCTTCATTTCTTCAGCACTTTCTACAATATTAATAAATATTACATCTTCAAGATTTTTTTATGCGCTCCCCAAACAAATTTCAAGCAGTTGAAAATTCGCGTTCATTTTTTAAATTGTTTTCCGCCGGTCTTTTGCGTTTTTTGTCATACAAGAAGTGCAATTTATAAAACCTACGTTGATTTTTTTAAGAGATTAAAAAGTTCGAAATGAAAATTTATTTTTTATAAATTTTATATAAAATTTGAAACTTTGGCCTTGGTTAAAACATGAACCATAATATTATAAAAAAAAAAATTATAATTTTACTTGAAAAAATTTGTGAATATTAAAAAAAAATCAACTTGTGAACACTTGCTAGAGCCACTGTACATTCATCATGTGCAGCTTCGCACATGAAACTGAAATGTTTAGACTGCGAAAAAGAACATTGTATATTTTAGAACTAATAACATCAATAAAATACAAATCGTCTTCCCGCAAAACCTGAATCATCAAACATCATAAACTCTAATTTTGTAATGATTTACCAGGAAATGTGTATGAGTCGTAGAAAAATGCTATTTATATGAGGAAACCAAAGGTGCGCATACGCATGTTAGTTTTTTAGAAATAAATTTTCCACTTAATGTACATATAAGCAACAACGAAATGGTGCTTTAAACAAATATTGATTTTACTAAAAGGGTTTTCAACTGAAATAAAGCACTTGCTTGTCAGTGAGGCGTCTGCGTTGATTTGGTAACAACGATTATTGACTGACCATTAGTCATTAAAAAAAATTCACTCGTAGCTGTGAAAAAATTACCTACAAAGTCTTAAATATTAAGAAAATTTAAAGAAAAAATTCGATTTTAAAATATTATAGTTTTATACTACACTAAACTACGAGATACTTGTCGGATTATTTACAACGCTGTAGAGTGTAGAGTATTAGACACGTGCTCCTTTTCAGTTTACAGTACGATACTCTTCATGACCGTTTGGGAATCCTAAGATAGAATGGGATAGGATGGTTCCGTGCGCAGAAGTCCAAATAAGTGGGGAAAGCTTCTGACTGCCATTCACAAGGGAGTGGCCAGTATGCACCTGGAATGCCTGGACCCTTAATGGGAAAGGTGCCTCTGCCCAGCTGGTTGATGTCCTCGGGAAGACAAAGGCTGACATCACCGCCATCGAAGACGGGGCAAGGCAAGGCCTTGTGACGTCTACTACAGCTGCCACAGTCCGCATCAAAGCGAGATTCTTCCACATCTCGCTTATTTGCCGCAAAAAAAAGGAGCTCGAAATGCTGGGTAAGAACCAAAATACGCACAAATTTTATCAAAGAGTTAAGTGACTTACGGAAGGTTCGAATACCAACGCGAACGCGTGTAAGGACATCCATGGCGACCTAGTGACCAATGTCACCATGGAGCTGCTGGATCTGACGGCCTGCCAGCCGAGCTATTCAAGTACGGCTGATAAAGTGCATGCATCAACACTTATGCAGAACATGGCCAGATGAGCGCATGCCTTACAACAGAAATTAAAATGTGCTGTGCCCAAACCACAAGAAAGTCGACCCTGCCATACGCGGCAACTACCGGTTACATGGTCGTACCGAGCCCTCTTGTATGAAAGGCTGAAGCCCACCGAGAACGAACTGATTTGACCTTATCAGTGTGGTTTTAGACTTGGCAAATCCACCATAGACCAGGTACTCACCATACGCCAAATATTGGAAAAACCCCGCTAGAATAGGATCGACACACACCGTCACTTTGTCGATTACAAAGCCGCCTCCCCGAAGGGCGTTGCTTTTATGACGCGATGTCTGAATTTGATACATTCGCAGGTACTAACACCGTTGTGTAAAATGACGTTGAGTTCTCTAAGCCGTTTGATAACAAACGAGGTTTCAGACAGGGCACGTCCTTTTCCTCTGATTTCTACATTCTCGAATTTGAATAAAGAATCAAGAGCTTAGGTCGGGTGATGAATGAGGACAAACACTTAGAACATACGCTTCAAGGCACTCACGTCACTGTTGGCAGTTATAAGTTCGAAAAAGTAGACAACTTTGTCCATTTAGGAACCCACATTAACAACAATAATAGTGTCTGCATTAAAATCCAACAGTGAATCACTCTTTCCAACAAGTACTACTTTGGACTGAGTAGACAATTGGGGAGTAAGAACCAGTCTTGTTGTATAATGATCACACTCTATAAGTCACTCATCATGAAAACATCTCATAAGGCGGCTCTTAGGGTGTTCGAGAGAAGGATGGCCTTCACTCGTTGGCGATGGCGAGGTCCGCAGACCGCAGACGTTGGACCGTATGAACTTTACAACGCCATGGACATGGTGTAGCGGCTCCGCATAAACGCTGCAACCCTCAAGGTATACAATGCCGATCACTATGCTGGTAGCAGAGGAAAGACCTTCTTTGCGATGGAAAGACCAGGTAGAGAAGGACTTGTACTCGGCCAAAATCGCTTAGGCGATTACAGCGCCAATCAATAGGAAGAATAATCGATAAATTGCAGACCTTCGGTGGTCGTCTGAAGTGTTTAGAAATACGTACTACCACAGTTTTTTTGCTGTCCAAAGCGGTTGCCCTTCGTCAGGCAATGAGAGAAGTTCGAATGAAAATTTTGCTCACAAAACCCATCTGCCGATTGGAGGTGTCATTTCTTTATTATGTCAGCCAAACATTTAGTAAAATGTCTCAGCGCGAAATATTAATTTTTATGTTATGGTTGAGCTTAGTTTAGAATCACCGCAAGTAAAATTAGCACTGAAATGATACCTTAATTATAGTATTTATGTATTTCGATTATTTTTACTTGAATATATGTAGCTTCACCTCTGAGCGCAATGGTTTTAAATGATGCATAAATGGCCACGTCTCGCCACAAGTAGTAAATTTATAGCACTAAATTTAATAACTAAAGAACTCAGCGATGCGAAAAAAAAAAAAAAAAATACATAAATACATAGTACATTGCCTCTCAATCGTTAAAGTGATCTAAACTTGTTTTGCAATAATACAATCAAGTGAAATTATTATGAATTTCAAGCAAATTGGTTTAGTAATCAATATTTACTGCCGCCGCCGCGTATGCATTTCATTGACCTTTGTAGATAACGCGCACAAACAACGTAGCGTTGTTGGTGCAGTTCAAAAGATCGCGATCATTACAATAAAATTGCCAGCTTTTTAATTAACAAACTGCCAAAGCCATAAACTGAATGGGCGAATAACTACTCAACTGCCCATTGCATATTTCCATGAACAATTTGTTGAGTGCAAATACATTTGACTATAATTACATTAAGCATGTCAAATGCCAAAGTAAACACCATTAACTAATACGAAGGCGAATGAAGAATGTCTGTGTGTGTGTGTGTAGTGGTTGCGCAGCAGCTTTCAAAGCGTCAACGAAAAAAAAAAATGAGCGCGCGCATTCGATGCGCCCGCATGTACGTACATATGTACTTCTTGGCGATCAGATACGAGGAAGGCGCGCGCAGTCGTTATGGCGGCGGTTGCATTTGGATTCGCACCTCGCACCCGCCGCTACAAATTGCGGCCGCAATGTCTAAACGTGCGCGCATATTTGTCTCATCCGCGCAGCACTATAGCACCAAACAGTTATCATTTGCCGGCAACTCGGACAATCAAAATTAATTGAGAATGCAAAAAATAACTACAAAAAAATATAAAAATAAACAGCAGATGCAAATTAGTTAAGTACTCGTAACATTTAATTGAGCGCAACAGAGAATATCCAGTCGGCCTCGATTCAGTTGGGTTGAACGTGTAGACAGCAGTCAGGTCAACACTTGACTTGCTCGCGGGCAGATCCATCTGCAGTCTGCCACAACAGTGGCGGTAGCTGTCTGCTTATAAGCGCGTCTTAAATCCAATCATAAAACACTGCGTTTGGATACCCCGCAGAGAAAGGCTCCGTGAACACACACACTTAGATACTATGTACATATTTGCTATTATCAAATTCTAAACTTAGATACCGCGCCGCTGGAGTACAATTTCAAGAAATTAATGTTATGTACATATACCTACTTACGTATACATTAATATTTGTACATAATTCACGTCAGATGTCCCTAGTGCGCTAAGCGGTGTAAAAATAAAATAAATTTTCCACTAGCGGCGAAGCACACAAAAAATCGGGCTATCCGATGGTGCTATGCGTTCTCAAAAATTTTCCCATTTTCATGGTGAAAATTCGAAACGAAAATTTAATTAAAAATTTTTCTCAGTGATGGTCATATTAAATATTGTTTTAAGTCATCTTAATCGGAAACTCAGGTCTCTTAGCATGCGATTTAGAGCGCGCGAAACCCGATAACCGTGCGCGTCACCATAATATTGTTATAACTTTGGAACTACTCGATGTTTGAATTTGTACGGTACTGTATTAAAACATTCTTTTTTTTTTTTCAAACTGTATAACACAACTTCTGCATTTGTAAAAACACGCTTTCAATTCTCATAAAAAAGTTAGAAAACGTTAAGTTTTGCTTGTAAACAGTTTTAATTGTTAAGTTAAGAGACCTGATTTTCCGATTGAGAACACTTAAAAGAATATTAAAAATGACCATCATTGAGAAAAATTACAATTAAATTTTCATTTCGAACCTCCATCGCGAAGATGGAGAATTTTTGAAAAACGCATAGCACCATCAGATAGTCCGTACAAAAACCTATAGAAATCATAGTTTTCGAATTTCTTTTCGCATTTCTGTCTTTTCTGCCTGTTTCCCAGCTAGTCGAAAAGTAGCTTGTTTTGCACCGCTCAGCGCGCTTGGGACATTTGACATGAATCGCCCCAAATACATATACATTAGGGTGGGTCAATTAAAAAAGTTGATTCATATCCTTGCGATTCTGGTACTATGGACCATAACAAACATTTTCGCCCAAGGAACCATACCTCTAAAATCATTTTCGAGCCTGCCAAAATTTTTTGGTAGATATTTTCAAAAATACCAAATAAACGACCTCTTAGATGCATTTCAAAGACAAAAAAATATTATTGAAAATGTGTATACGGGGGTTTTTTGGGTCAGAGAATCCATTTTTCGCATTAATTTTTAATTTTGATCGCCACCAGAGTGCGTTTTTGAACAATTTTTTGGATTTTTCACTTTTTTTGGGGGAAATTGACGAACTTATTGCTCAAATAGTCACATCTTTGACTTTCTAATAATTTAAAATAATGGAAAAATATTTATTTCTTTATTTTGCTTTATTTTTTTATTTTTTATTTTTTTTTATTTTTTTTTTATTTTTTTGCGATCAAAATTAAAAATTAATGCGAAAAATGGATTCTCTGACCCAAAAAACCCCCGTATACACATTTTCAATAATATTTTTTTGTCTTTGAAATGCATCTAAGAGGTCGTTTATTTGGTATTTTTGAAAATATTTACCAAAAAATTTTGGCAGGCTCGAAAATGATTTTAGAGGTATGGTTCCTTGGGCGAAAATGTTTGTTATGGTCCATAGTACCAGAATCGCAAGGATATGAATCAACTTTTTTAATTGACCTACTAATTGACCCACCCTAATATACATACATATGTACATGTTTATTTATTTATTTTTTTGATTTTGTAATGTTATGCCTAGTGGCGTTTCTTCATTTTCCTTTCAGGGTCAGCAATAAATCATTGAACTCGTGTAAAAAAATTACCGCAGTATTCTCACCTAAAATTTTTGAATTGGTATCGAATTTTCATTTTGTTTATAAATGTACATACATATGTATGTATGTAAGTATGTATGCATGCAAATATGCATACATATGTATGCTTATGCACGCATAAGTATTCTCGTATTTTTATATTTATGTTAATCTGAGTGGTCACAAAGTGGTATGGCATGATTTACACGCGCCTCCTACCCCACCGCTCATCCGTATATGAAACCGGCGATCGTTGGCCTCTCCCCGCTTGAATGTTTGATTAAGCAAGTGCGACTTACATATATGTACATACAGTGACGAGCAAAACTGTAACATGATGTAACACTTTTTATTTCAGCCACCGCTATCTTTCAAAGTTCTAACGACTTTCATACTTTTGTTGTATATTCTTATTGGTACATCCCTACTCCCTCTCTCATAATGATTTGAAGTCAATCCAACAACAATAAAAAAACCTGGAGACAAAAATGTAAGTTAAGGCAAATGTTACAGTTTTGCACTCACTCTCAGTTTTGCATTTTACAGTTATCTTTTGCTTAGTTGGAAATCAGATGACTTTTTTCTATATTGTAATTTATTCAAGAAGTGATCCTCAATAAATAATATGGTTAATCAGGAAACATAAATGTAAATAACAGATTTACTGCGGAAAGGCGTGAACGCAGGGAAAGTGGCAAAAAATTGCGAAGTTTGCCACATGAAAATGTTAAGACTGAGAAAAAATATAGCCTAAAGTGTTACTAAGGACAAAGGAAGTCTGTCAAAATATATTACAGTCCGATATCTTGTGAACTAGTAGCAAGTAGCGCTGCAGCCACTACTACAGAAGCGCTTAAGGTATTAAAATTGAATGCAAATCAGTAGACAGTGAGGCGAAAAACTGCCAAATTGAGCGCAATGGATCATAAAAGAAGAAAAAAGCAAATTCGATCAAAATACATGTGCGAGTGTGGCAGTGTTTTGCTGCATCGCACGAAAACCGGACCGTTGCCTATTGGGATATGTTAGGCCTTACAGAATGCAATAAAAAACACATTTTTAAGATTTAATTGAGGGTTATTTGGACTAACAAGACTTAATTAATCGCTTTCAATCAGATGGCCGGGCATGGTATTGGATCAAAGGCCCAAATTAAGCCTAAGCGCATCATGTAAGGCAAACTGTGAATCACAGTGGTCGGTCAATATTAGTTTGGGGTTGATTTCAAAAATATTGTTGGTCCGTTAGTACGCATTATGCGTAAGGAACAGTATCTGTTCATATTTCAACAAAATTTGAACTATGTAGTCGAAAAAATTAGAGTTTCTGCTGAAAAATCAACCAAAACGCACTGCACATGTTCGCAAAGACTGGAACAAAAGAACAAATTTGCCAATTTGAAATGACCTCCACAATCCGAGGACATGAATCTCATCGAGAATTTGCGATATCAGCTAAAAGCGCAGCTTACTAAATATCCAAGTCCGTCCAATGGAGTACATGAGCTGTGAAAGCAAACCAAGGATATATGGGAGGATATACCTCCAGAACTTTTACAGAGATACACATTAGGTATGCCAAATTGCAACCAGGAACTAAAAAAAGCAAAAGCATACTGAACATTGTGTTAATAATTCTTTTTTTTCGTGAAAATTGTCAAAAAGTTGTTAAAAATATATGAGTGCAAAATTGTAACATTTGCCTTAATTTACATTTTTGTCTGCTGGTTTTGTTAATGTTGTTGAATTGACTTCAAATCGTTATGACAGAGGAAGCAAAGATGTACCAATAAAAATATACAACAGTATGAATGTCGTTAGAACTTGGAAAGATAGCGACGGCTGAAATAAAAAGTGTTACTCCATGTTACAGTTTTGCTCTCACTGTACATATGAACATGCATACATATATGCAAATGACCAAGTGGGAAAATCTTACCAACAGGGTGTTTTTGGGTGTTCCATGGTATCGAATTTTAATTATTTGCAAAAAATGCGTGTTTTAATCTGAAATCAAATTTGTGTGAATAAATGTAATTCAAATTTAGCATTTGAAAACACATTTACATACGTTTGGGTGTAGCTCAGTTTGCAGAGGTGCTTGCCGTTATTGGTTAGATTCCAGAAGGTGCTAAGATGTTAAAATGCTAACACAAATTTTTGTTTTGTATTACCAAACTATGAAAAAGCATCTGCGAAGTGCTGAATGAACGGAATACCCCGCCGAGCAAATATCCATTCAAAGTAAACAAGCACCCCGCTGCATAATTTTTTCGATAGTTTCGAACCAGCACTAAATTCGTCACCTTAGGTATAGATTTCCAATGAAAAGTTTTTTTTTTATTCTTTGAGATTTTTTCACACACATTTCCCATTTTCTGTGCCTATTTTGGACTTAGCAAATTTGGATGTCACTGCACAGAAGCGGTGAAAAATAAAATAGGCAATTCGATCTTTTGAAAATTGTTCTTGCTTCCTGCATTCAAATACAAATTAAAAAAAAAAGTAGACTTACTTAGGAGCAACTTTTTACTCTTAGCTAGCGATATGTAGTTTTAGCAAGAAATTTTTAAGCAAAAAACAAAACTGACCTCAATTCTCATATACAAGTTTAAGATTATCGTTAATTGCCTCATGATCCAATGATCGGATTTAAACCAAATTAGTATGGGACCACTTGTGAGGTAACACCTTTCCTTTGAAAAAAAAAAGAATTATAAAAATTGGGGTTACGTGGTCCATAACTCTGGACATACATAAAAAAAAAATTAAAAAAAATTAAAAATACTCGGACGAATTGATAACCTTCTCCTTTTTGTGAAGTCGGTTAAAAAGTAAAATAAAATATATATTTTTTTTAAAGTACCATACTTCGCTGCTTTTGAACTGGTGGGGATCCAGTTACTATCGGACTGGGTTCGATTTTGACGATAAAGATCTAGTACGGAACTATACATTTGGTTCACCAGTTCAGCGTTTCCCTACAGGGGTTAATCAGGGCATACATATGTACATATTTGCGCGGCAAATCAACACATAATTTATATGTAGAACAAATTAAATAAAAGCGCAATTTAACCCGAAATATGACTGGAGATAGAAGAGAAAATGCTAAATGCGGCACGAGTAAGTATTAATCAAGCGTGCCTCCGTACTAGGGCATTCAATCCCGGAAAATCCGTATGCGAAAAATTCTTACCTCGGGATTAATTGCAATTTCGACTTTATCACACACAGGTCGTTTGCGGAGCATAATGCACCTTAGTAAAAGATTCTGAAATTTAATGTTAAAATATTTTTAAATATCTATATTGATTGTTAAAACCACGCCAACAAATTAAAATGAAGAACAACACTGTACAAGTTTTTTGTGTTTTCAATTGCTACCAATCTTGCACAAAATGTTTATACAAGTACATACAGTTATTCAGGCAAGTATTGAAATTCTCTTGCGATTAAAAATTACCCAAGTTCATTTTGAATCCAAATTCTGGTGTACTATATTTCCGCTTTTTGGTGTCAAATGCATTATGAAATGAATTATTTGTTTTTTTTTTGTTTTCAACTTCACTTTCACTCGGACTCTAGAACTTGCCTGATTATGTAAATAAATCAATAAAAATTTCAGGATCACGAAGCTGTAATCCCGTGATTTCGGGGCACGGCAAAGGGTCCGTGATGTCGGGATTGAATGCTCTACTTCGTACGTACATATATGTACTACGTAGGTATGTATTCGGATCAGACGCAGTGTTGCCAGACAGTCTTCGTCTTGTCAAAGGAAGATTAAATGTTTAATAATCGAAGAAAAATAAGAAACAGAAAAAAAACTTTTTTTGGGCCAAATTTTTTTTTTTTGTGTTTCAATTTAAAATAACTTCAATTTGTTTACTTTATCGCAAAAAAAAACATATTTTACGAGGGTCGCTAAATAAGTGCTTAGAATATCTACGAAAAAAAAACACTTTTACACACGCTCAAACTAATTGATGAACCATTTTCCAGCAGTGAAATCGGTACCTGAAAAGCATGCGCTTTAAACGCGTTAACAGTTCCTTTTGGCGATGAAAATCGTTGCCCACCAAGTTTATCCTAGATGCATGAGAACAAAAAATATTACGTGTGTGAGAGCTCGAATTTGTGCTTGACGAAAGACCGTTGAAAACTCATAACTGGCAATTTTTCCGAAATTTTGCGACCGTTTTTTTCATAGTGCTTCCTGCGCGAACCACTTTTGTGGGGGTTTTCTTATTTTGAAAGATCCGTACAGCTGATTGGCCTTTTCTTTTTAGCTCATAACATATTTATACAAGTTCCGTCAGCTGTTACGATGAGATTTAACTGTCTGCACATGGCGTGCAGCGTTTGTCCACACCAATCCGCGCTAGCCTTTTTTGTGCACTTGTGTTAGATCCAGATAGAAATTTTTGTATAGAAATTGAATTCATCTCAATAAAACGAATTCCAAATAACATATCACTCTGTAACAGTCAAAATTTACAAGTTTAGACATACATACATATATTATAAAAAAAAAGAAAGAGTATAGGGTTGGTCAAATGAATAGCCGTCCTAGTCATCAGTTCCGAGTTTTTTCGATTTCTGAGTATGAGGTATTTTGTTGGACAAAAAGAGGGAGTCGAAAGGACTCAAAATGGAAGAAATTAGCTTATGGGTACAGAAGATATGGAATAAATTAACCGACGAAGACATGCGTGCCGCTTGCGCTTTTCTCTCAGTGTTTATCGCTGGTAAACCCAACTAAAGGTTAAAATTTAAGAAAACTAATTAATAGAATTAAAGTAGAATCTGTGAAAAATTAACAATAAAATATTTTTTCGCAAAATCTATAACGGAACCTCTTATTAAAAAAATCTGTGTAACAGTTATTCGTTGCCACCCTGTAGTATGTATGGTAGGAGCGCGAATGCATAGGGCCGCCTCTTTCCCAATATATGTCTTTCATTATCGTCCTGCGCACAGCGCCGATGTTTTTTGGCGTACAAACCGATATTGGACGACCTTCTCGATGTTCATCGGCGAGAAGTACCACCACGCTTAAACCAATTACATATGAACACTAGCCTTTGATGGATTCCTATCACCAAAAGTCGAAATAGGTCATCGACGTACTGTTGTTGTGCTCATCTATGTCGAAAGTTGTAAACAATCATCCAACAAAAACCTTCTTTTCAAATATTATTATTTTTTTAGCTACTTGAAACTTATCGTACTGGAAAATGTTCTTAGCAGTGTACGAAAACAAGTAATTTTTATCCAAAAACTAAAACGAATTCAATTCTCATATATGAGTTAAAGAGTACCGTTAATTAATTTGTTCATGATGCAAAGATCGGATATAAACCAAATTACCATGGGACCACCTCTGAGGTACCACCATTAAGTCTTCATTTTGTAAGATAAATCTTCACTTCTGGCAACACTGATCAGACGTCCGAAATTCCGCTGTCGTCACTGTTCCATGATTTGACCGTATCGCAGAGTTCATCGTCTACACAAATCACGCTTTTTAGATTAACGTAGTTTAATGAATTATATATTTAGGTGAATTGCCAAGGCAAAAGAATCGCCGGCAATGTCTTCATTGATTATGTTCTTCCCTTTGTATATGTATGCTCGCAGTCAATTTCGTTTTTTCTTATTCTGTAAATTATTTGAAATATTCTGATTGAATAATTTCAAGTGGATGTGTAGGAAGAGGAACATGTTGTAGAAGTGGGTGTATTTATGTAATAAAGGATAAGAGTGCAATGGGGTATGATCGTACTGCTGGGTATACATATACATAGTTACAGTTGCACGACAATTTCGACTTTTACGAGAGCAATCCATGTGCATGATCTTTATGAGTTTAGACTCCACGGCAGACCCAGAGGCAGCTTCTGTGGGCCACTCCGACTTATTCGGTTTTGGAGCTCACTAAGTGCGGATGCCATCAGACGTCACCTTAACATCATCTGCATAGCGAGGCTTAAATGCTCCCTGCTAGCGAGCACAACAGAAAGCTCAGTAAGCAGTTTTTGGTAGGGCGCTACTGACGTGAGCACCTAAACGGGCCCTTGATTAAGGAGGGATCTATACTCTATCCTAGAGGACTTCCCATTTAGCAAACCTGGGGTACAACTGCCCAACATAATGGACACTGAATTTTATAAAATTTTTGAAATTAACGACCCAAAATTAGGCGGTATACTAATTTTCAGATTTTTAGCTTAAACGGT
>NW_016159258.1:59387-63171 GCF_001687245.7 Rhagoletis zephyria | reverse complement strand
ACACAAATCACGCTTTTTAGATTAACGTAGTTTAATGAATTATATATTTAGGTGAATTGCCAAGGCAAAAGAATCGCCGGCAATGTCTTCATTGATTATGTTCTTCCCTTTGTATGTACATACATACATACATATGTATGCTCGCAGACAATTTCGTTTTTGCTTATTCTGTAAATTATTTGAAATATTCTGATTGAATAATTTCAAGTGGATGTGTAGGAAGAGGAACATGTTGTAGAAGTGGGTGTATTTATGTAATTAAGGATAAGAGTGCAATGTGGGGTATATGATCGTTCTGCTGGGTATACATATAGTTACAGTTGCACGACAATTTCGACTTTTACGAGAGCAATTCATGTGCGTGATGCGGTAACCAATCTTTATGGAGTCTTAGCTCACGGCATGATTCAATAATACAAGGTTAGATAATTATTGACAGCTGCGGTTTGACACTCCCTTACAAAAGGTTGCATTTACGGAGGACAGAGAAAGGGCAAGAATGCAATCCCTTGTTTCGAAAATGGTAGTAGAAAAGTACGCAAAGTAGGCAATTAGTAGTGAAATTCCTTTCGTAAATTCTAATGTATTTGCANCACGGCAGAAACAGAGGGAGCTTCTTATCCGACTTATTCGGTTTTAGAGCTCACTAAGTTCGGATGCCCTCAGATGTCACCTGAACATCATCTGCATAGCGAGGCTTAAATGCTCCCTGCTAGCGAGCACAACAGAATGTTCAGCAAGCAGTTTTTGGTAGGGTGCTACTGACCTAAGCACCTGAACGGGCCCTTGATTAAGGAGGGATCTATATATACCCTATCCTAGAGGGCATTCACAATAGGCAAATCAGTCTCCGTATAATACATAGTACTTCCCATTTGGCAAACCTGGGGTAAAACTGCTCAACTAATGAATTCTGATTGACGGTAAAACTACCCAAAATTAGACGGTATACTAATTTTCAGATTTTTAGCTTAAACGGTGTTTTTTTTTTGTACTGAAAGGCGAAAACGTTGTGGACTTGTTAAAAAATAGCCTACTTTTTCAGTGATTTAAGCCGACTGCTTTCTTGTTGAAAGTGATGTATGGATGAGTAACCTCTTACGAGTGCGTTCTCAAATTCATATTTGACTAATGAACAAAAAATTAATATTCACATTTCATTTTTAATACTTATTTTTATTATCAAAATGACGCCATTCAATGAATTTTTGCAATCATAATTAGCACATTGTCCATTGTACATTGGCCACCGTGTTTGGTTAGATTGATAGCAATGGAGAATGATTACCAATCTGCAAATACGCTACTCGAATACTTTAATTATTTTTAAATTTTAGGTCATGACAAGTTTTTTAAGTGTTGCGCGCAAAATTTTAAATATCAATTAAAAGTTTAGTGCCTTTTATCTTACATGCGTACATACATAAATGGACAAGGTATATACCGAGACTTTATTTTATGTATTTGTTTTAACTGCAGCTCTTAAAAATTATTCAACAGATTGTGCCGTACACACATACATATATGTATATCGGATTATATGGACATATGTGATGACGAAAGTATGCCAGTTAGGCACACAATTATTTATGTACATACATATTCAAGGCTTTATTTACATACATATGTAAGTATATATCAAAGTGCATACATAAATACAAGTTGAGTATGTATTAAGTATCTACTCACCTGAAAACTGGCTTGACATCCCGACAAATTGCTTGAATATTTTACACACCGTCCTATATTGACGCTATGCACATTTGTGACACCATTTCGTACACACCAATCCAGATTGTTGCGCATCTTCCTTATGACACTGCTACTCAGCAATATGCCGGCATTTAAATCACAGTAATTACGATCACTTTGACTACCGAGATCATCAACACCATTGGAATTTGCGGCGCGACCAGCAGCCGCATAAACATTGTCGTCACCGTCTTGGGCGATACTACTTAGCTCCAGTCTAGCGCCCATATACAGATCGAATGTAATGCTTATGTGATATAGCATTGCTTTTAATTTACGTGCATCCACGTAGACCGTATCTGGCATAATCAAAAAATAATCGTAGTCATCAAGATAATTATCCGCAATGTATTTTATCACATGGAATGGACGTAAGCTTTCACGTGTGTCCGTGAAACCGACAATATTCTTGAGTTTATAGTTCGTTTTCACATTGTCGGCATTGATGAAAAATTTGATCTTATTCACTAAATGCGCTGTGGTGCGATTAATCGCTGTGGCTAGTGTATTTATGTTGTCTTGTGACGTCATGACGCCAATAAAGATTTTCTCGCGTATGCCCAATTCCGAGGAGTAATAGCGTGGGCGATTGACATTCTTTGCCTGGAAGCGAAGCAGAAATAGATTTTAAGTTATTTTTTTTTTTTTAAAGCGACTTTTTAATATATTGAGCTTTCTACCCGCCAATTGTATTTAATAAAGTAATATCAAAAAATTTTAATACTACTTAGCAGTGTCCAAACAAAATACATATTACTCGAATTCCACACTTTGTGCAATAAAAAAATTTAAAAAATACTGCAAACTTTTACCACTTTTTATTCAGAATATTTAGTAAAAAACTTGGCATGCAGTTTTGTAGCCCATTTATGACGCCGAAACAGTTTTTACTCTTAAATCGGCTTTTGTAAGGAATAGGCAAGAGGCTTTTGGCAGCGAACAATTGAGCTCTTTAAGACCCAATGGGACGTGGGGATTTCAAAAAAGAAATACAAACTAAAAGGAACACAAAAAAATTATTCCAAGAAACTCTCGGGTCATTCCATGTAAAAAGGAAAACGGTGTGCGTATGAGGAGGCTACCCCAATTTCCAATTTTTGTTCTGCGTGACATTTTGATTTGACGTTGGACTTTGTTGAAAAACTAACAAAGTTATTTCTAAGCAAAAAACAAAACCGACTGCAATTCTTATATAAAAATTTAAGATTATCGTTAATCTCTTCATGATCGAATAATTGAATTTAAACCAAATTGGAATGGGACCACCTGTGAGGTAACACCTTTCCTTCAAAAAATTCAGAATTATAGAAACCAGTTAACGTGGTCCAAAATTATGCGGTTACATACATAAAAAAAAATAAAAAAAATATTCCGACGAATTGATAACCTTCCTCCTTTTTGTGAAGTCGATTAAAAAGTAGCTGTAATTTTTGTCTATGGAAACTTTTACTTCATGCATAATTACTTTACACCAGTCATAAGGAGATGTCCCAGCAGTCACAAATATAAATATTTTCTAATATTTCTATGAACATTATACAAGCCTAATTTTGATTGATAACGAAAGCGTGAAGCCTTTGTTGCTGGGTAAGGTCAATAAGGCCCACTTGCTGAACAGCAGATTATCATAATAACACGGAGTTAACTGACAAAAATAAAAAAAATTGCTTGCATGTATTGTATATAATAACCCCAGAAATTTTCGAAGGTGAGCTTGCTTAGAGCTTAAACAGATGGCAGCGTTGATCCGGATTAACTCGGACTTAATCCGGATCAACTGAAGTTAATTGCCGAGTTGATCCGGATCAACGCTGCCGTCTGTTTATGCTTTAAGTCTACGTCAGTTCTGCCAAAAAAAATAGATAAAAAAAATTTTTAAATATTCAAATTGCGATTGCTACATAAAATATATTGTATTCTGAGGATATCGGACGGTCTTGCGTAAAGAGCGATGTGAGAGCACCAAACCAAAATTAGCCCCTGTTTTTGTTTTTTGACGTAGAATACGTCTTACCTTAAGGTATGGGGGCTA